>NW_028327181.1:52035504-52190504 GCF_987537825.1 Furipterus horrens | reverse complement strand
AATAAAATTATATAATCTTCAGATATACAAGTATATAATACATCATCTTGTATTGTGTGTTCACCACTCAAAGTCAAATCTCTTTCCATCACTGTTTACTCCCCTTTAGCCTCTTGTGCCTCCTCCCACCCCGCTTTCCTTCTGGTAATAACTATACTGTCGTCTCTGTCTATGAATCGTTTTTCCAAATAGGTACTTTTTTAGAGCCATGTTTGTTTGTTTTTTTCTTCTGGCAGTGGAGGGGGTCTTTTTATTTATTTACTTATTTATTCATTTTGTTTCTGAAAGTTTGTTTTTTTCCGTTACCATTTAGTCCCCTGTGCTTCTCTCTCCCTGGCAATCACCACAGTGTTGTCCGCGTCCGTGAGTCCTTCTGCTGTTCTGCTCACCCCCCCCCTTAGCTGTCAGCCTGCTCTCTGTGAGTCTGTCTCTATTTTTCTTGTTAGTTTATTTTGTTCATTAAATTCCACATATGAGTAAAATCATACAGTATTTTCCATTCTCTGACTGACTTATTTCACTTGGCAGAATGTTCTCCAGGTCCACACATACTGTCTCAAAGGGTAAAATTTTCTTCTTTTTGATGGCCAAGTAGAATTCCATTGTGTAAATGTCCCGTAGTTGCTTTATTCACTCATGTACTGATGGACATTTGGGCTGCTTCCAAACCTTGATGATTGTAAATAATGCCGCAGTGAATACAGGGGCGCTTATGTTCTTTCATATTAGTGTTTTGAGTGTCTTTGGATATATTCCCAGAAGTGGGATTGCCAGGTCAAAAGGCAGATCCATTTCTAATTTTTTAAGATATCTCTATACTGCTTTCCATGGTCGCTGCACCAGTCTGCACTCCCACCAACAGTGCAAAAGGGTTCCCCTTTCTCCACATCCTCACCAGCACTTGTTGTTTGCTGATCTATTAATGATAGCCATTCTAATGGGTGTGAGGTGATATCTCAGTGCAGTTTTAATTTGCATCCCCCTGATAATTGGTGACTTTGAGCATCTTTTCATATGTCTATTGGCCATCTCTATGTCCTCTTTGAAAAAGTATCTATTCAAGTCCTTTGCCTGTTTTTTAATTGGGTTGTTTGTTTGGTGTTGAGTTTTGTAAGTTCTTTATAAATTTTGGATATTAAACCTTATCAGATGTATCAGTGAATATGCTCTCTCATTCTGTGAGTTGTCTTTTTATTTTGTTGATGCTTTCTTTTGCTGTCCAAAAACTTCTTAGTATGATGTAGTCCCATTGGTTTGTTGTTTTTCTTTTGTTTCCCTTGCGTGAGGAGCTATATCTGATAAAAAATTTCTACGGGGAATGCCTGTGTTTTCTTCTAGGATTTTTATGGTTTGGGGTCTAACATTTAAGTCTTTGATTCATTTTGAATTTATACTTGTGTGTGGTGTAAGAAGGTGGTCCTGTTTCATTTTTCTGTATGTATCTGTCCAATTTTCCCAACACCATTTATTGAGTGAACTATCTTTAGCCCATTGTATGTGCTTGCTTCTTCCGTCAAAAATTAATTGACTCTAAAGGTGTGGGTTTGTTTCTGAGCCCTCTATTCTGTTCCATTTATCTATGTGTCTGTTTTTATGCCAGTACCATGCTGTTTTGATTCCTATGACCTTATAATATACTTTTACAATAGGTAGTGTGATTCTTCCAACTTTGTTCTTCTTTCTCAGGATCACTGCTGCTATGTGGGTCCTTTTGTGGTTCCATATAAATTGTGAAATGTTTGTTCCAGTTCTGTTAGGTTTATTCCTAGGTATTTTATTCTTTTTGAAGCAGTTGTGAATGGGATTGTTTTCTTAATTTCCCTTTCTGTTAGTTCATTATTGGCATATAAAAATGCAACTGATTTCTGGACATTAATTTTGTATCCTGCTACTTTGCTGAATTCATTTATCAGTTCTAGTAGTTTCTTGGTGGAATCCTTGGGGTTCTGTATGTACAGCATCATGTCATCTACAAATAAGGACAGTTTTAGTTCTTCTTTTCCAATTTTGGTGCTTTTTATAATGTATGCATTCACTATTACAGTGTCATACTGATCTTAATTTCTCTTTCAAAGACAGGATAGATTAATACCATATTGATGAAGGAATTTTCTTTGACCACCTACGTATCTGTCCCTGCACTGAAATCTGTGGGCCCCCACTGTTATGCTGAGGACTTTCAAACGTCCTTCCTGCTTTGCAAGTGGTTTATGTGGCATCCTTAATGAATTATTGAATATTACAGAGTACTCCCACAGGGTTAAATGCTATGTGCACTGTAAAAATTTCCTAAAATCATAAAAACACTGAGTTCCAAACACACCTGGCCCCAAAGGTTTTGGATTTGGAGTTGGGACCTGTGTTACCTAATGTCCCCAGAAGGGTTTGTGACAGCGCTCAGGATCAAGCACCGTAATTATCATCTCTGCACACAAATACTCACATCTGTTTGAGTTAAGTTTTTTTCTTTGCCAAAGCGTAATTCTATTTATCTATTCATCTGTATAAAAGTCTTTGTCTTTTCAAACCTTTTTAGATTTCAGAATTGCAGATAAGGGATGTTGGATCTAGACAATACACAATAGAGTGGAATAAATTACCTTTATAAAAACGACTGTGAATACACATAGGGGTAATTAGCTCGTGTCTGTGCCCCTTAGTTGTAGCTGATTTCAGGGAGAAAGTGATGAGGGAATGGAGAGAGTGGGCAATGACTGTGTGTATAAAAAAACATTTCTTGTAGTGTATCAGTTAGTATGTTTTTGTTAAAATTAACAAAAATTTCAACTTAAACAATAAACATATCAGCTAATGTGTTTGGAAAAGCCACAGAAAACTGGTATAAGATAAGGCTTAATCCAGAAGTTCAGTGACTTATCAAGGACTCAGTTTCAGCTTCATTTTATCTCTCTTCTTTCTTTCCCCTGTGAGTTGTTTGCTCTAAGGTTGGCTCTCCTCATGGTTCTAAAAGGGCTGCCAGCAGCCTGCGGATCTACATGCTTCCCTACTCAGATCTTGGACAGGCTTGTCATGTGCTCATCTCCGTGGCCGGGAAATGAGAATGTAGTGATTTGTTTGCTCAGCCTAGGTTTGTAGTCTTAAATCTTGCTTTGCATATTTCTGAGGGTAAATGAAGCCTTCCAAATGGGTACACAAGCTTGGATAGTTCTAAGGCTCTCTATTTTCCTATATTCACGTTCCATACTTCCTCTTGCCTAAATTGAAAAACCCTAGAACCTGTCTGTAGGTGAGGCATTGGGCCAGTTCTTGTCATTCCTCCATCACAGTCATCCTTCTGCTCTGCCACAAAAGGAAGCGTGTCTCATCCATCACCTGTCACTGTGGTGCATTGACCTAGGGCACAAAATCCTCCAGGGCACACTCAGAAAGGACAGTTTTGAAATGCTGTTATTGAACAAACTCCTTTAATCAGTGTTTTACGATTTTTCCTCTTAGACATGTGTCTGCTAGGAGTGAAGCATGACTTAGGAAGCAAGTATTGGGCCACTTTGGTATGTTCTGATTCAAATATGATAGAGTGGAAAGGGGGAACAATCCCCACTTTTAGTCCTCACATCTGCTTGCCCTCAGCTGTGCTCCAAGAAAGCATTTTTCTGGAGGGAGAATTTCATGAGTACAAAGCAAAGGAGAATGGATGAGAAAGATTGAAAGTGGAGTGACTGATTTCCGGTTGCATCCTCTGTCAGTCAAGAATTCAGAGGTGACGTGAGCAGCACTTGTGTTTGAACTGAAAAGCAAAACGAGGCTTTTCTGACAGAAATTAAGTCTGTTTGTCTGCTTGTTTCCCAATGAGGTCTGGACTTGACAACATGATTATATGATATTTTTTATAAATTCAGTGAATGAAATCTGCTGTTACAAGGTTTCTATGAAATAGATTTAAAGCATGTGATAAACATTTTATTTTAAAAACATATTAGTAATGGTTTGTTGGAATTAGGAATATTTCTATTTTCCACACCCTTCTGGGTATATCAGATTGAACAAAATGTCTCTTAGTGAAAGAATAACAAGTATTATTAACAAACATTTGCTGTCTAGGAAAAGCCTTTTTGATATAATTCTCCCAAATTGAGAGGGTGAATGATTCTAACTGGGAAACAAATTCATTAGCAAGACATAATTTCTAAATCTTTGTTTCCAACAAATTTTTAAAAACCTAACTGACTTACCAACTGATCATTGAAAACAATTTTTTGTAGACCACCATGTAACTTCAGGCATGTAACATTTTGTGCATAATAATAAAATATTAATTTCTATGACAAAATTTTCTCTCTTCTATGAATGGGTGTCAAAACTTACATCTATAAAGGAAAGAAAATAACAATATAATTAATTCTGGAAACTATTTCTCAAAATTAGTAATATTTATCTATAAATTTATAAACTAATTAAAGTATAAAGGCAGCCCTACCCATTTCATTTAAGAAAAGGCCTTTCCACTATAATTTAACTATTTATATTTGGTGATTATTTGTCAAAATCCATCATATAGTTTTATTTTGCATCAAAATTTTACTTGCAGTAATTGTAATATAACTCAATGTAGAAAAATTTAACATTTAGAACCTTATGCTCACAAGAAATTAGAAATTAATTTTAAATAATGAACATATTTTATTACACAGAGGAATAATAGCTTGCTTAATAAAAACAAAAATAACATTACATTATGGTCAAATTCTAGGGAAGAAATAAAATAAAATGCAATTTTTGTGTAATAGAAGAAGAACAATGGAACATTTGACCTGTTATAGATGAGCTCGTTCATGTATTTTTATATTTTCTATTTTAAATCATTTTCATTTTTCAAATGCAGTTAACATACAATGTCATATTAGTCTCAGATGTACACCCCAGGGATTAGACATTACATAACCTACTGAGTGGTCGCCCCTCTGCTGCACCTCACACCCCCATGACTCTTCTGTAACTGCCAGTTTGTACTTCATGACCCCTTCACCTTTTTGATCCAAGTCCCTAAACCCCCTCCCATCTGACAACCATCCAAGTGTTCTCTGTATATATGAGTCTGTTTCTGTTCAGCTTGTTCCTTTGTTTTGTTTTTTAAATATTTTATTTATTTACTTTTAGAGAGAGGGAAGGGAGAAAAAAAGAGGGAGGGAAACATCAACCCCCAACAGGGGACCTGGCCCGCAACTCAGGCATGTGCCCCGATACAACCTTTTCGTTCATAGGCCAGCACTTATTCCACTGAACCACACCAGCCAGGGCTATTTTTGTTGTTTTAGATTCAGTTATTGACAGATTTATATTTATTGCCATTTTATTCATATTTTTTATCTTTTTTTTCTTCTTCTTTGCTTCATCTTAAAGAAAACCCTTTAACATTACATGTAAGGTGTTGGTGGTGATGAACTTCCGTTTTTTGGTTTTTGTTTTGTCTGTAAGCTCTTTATATATCCCTCAATTCTAAACAATAGCTCTGCTGTGTAGAGTATTCTTGGCACTAGGTTGTTGCTTTGCATCACTTTGAATATTTCATGCCACTCCCTTCTGGCCTGCAGAGTTTCTGGTGAGAAATCAGCTGACAGTTTCATGGGAGCTCCCTTGTAGGTCACTAACTGCTTTTCTCTTGCTGTTTTTAAGATTCACTCTTTGTCTTTAACCTTTTGCATTTTAATTATAATGTGTCTTCATGTGAGCCTCTGGGTTCATCTTGTTTGGGACTCTCTGTGCTTCTTAGACTTGTGTGTCTATTTCCTTCACAAGTTAGGAAAGTTTTCCATCATATTTTTCATATAGGTTGCCAACTTCTTGTTCTCTCTCTTCTCCTTTTGGCACTACCATGATGCAAATGTTGGTATGCATGACGTTGTCCCAGAGACTCCTTATACTATCATCATTTTTTTTAGATTCTTTTTTCTTTTTCCTATTCTGATCAGGTGTTTTTTGCTTCCTTAAATTCCAAATCTCTGTTTTCATTCTTCTTTCATCTACTCTACTGTTGATTCCTTGTAAATTATTATTAGTTTTTAAAATCCTCTCCTAAGGATATTGATTTTTGAGAGAAAAGGAGAGAGAGAAATATCAGTTGGTTACCTCCCATGTGCACCCCGGCTGAGGATTGAACTCTCAGCCTCGGTATGTGCCCTAACCAGGGATAAAATCCATAATCCTTTGGTGCATGGGATGATGCTCCAACCAGCTGAGCCACCTGGCCAGGACATAAGATATTCTTTATATCAGTTAATGTAGCCTTCATTTCTGACCAATCCTTTATATGATTTCCATGTCCATTTTTATTCTGATGATGTTTCCTCTATGTTCATCTGCTCTTCCCCTAAGTTCATTGAACATATCTTGTAACCAGGGTTTTGAACTCTGCATCTAGTAGATTGCTTATCTCCATTTTGTTTAGTTTTTTTTCTGAATTTTCGTTCTGTTCTTTCTTTTGGGACATGTTTCTTTGTCTCCTCATTTTGGCAGCCTCCCTGTGTTTGTTTCTATATCTTAGGTAGAACTGCCATGTCTCCCAGGCTTCAAAGAGTGGCCTAATGTAGTAGGTGTTTTGGAGGGTCCAATGGCACAACCTCCTCATTCATCAGAACTGAGCACTCCAGGTGTGACTTCCCCTACTGTCTGGGCTGTGTACACCCTCCAGTTGTAGCTGAGCTTTGATTGGTGGTGGCACATCAATGGGAGGGATTTACCCCAAGGCCTATTGGCTGGAAGGACAGGCTGCAACCACTATGGAGGATCGGCTGTGCAGGGGCCCACAGAACAGGACTTAACTTCAGTGGGGCTATGCTGCCTGTTGAGTTTGCCCCTTAAGTGTGTCGCTATGGAGGTGTTTGGGTGGTGGCTTTGACATGGTCTGAAGCTGTCCATTGGGTGCACTGGCTCTGGGGCTCCCCAGGAGGTACAGGCCAAGGTCAGCTTCCACCTGTGTTCTACCCTGCATGACCTACAGAAAGACCTTCATGTGGCTGCTGTTTGGGCTGGGCTTGGAGGTCCCCAGAAGAAGCTAAACTGTGAACTAAGGCTGGCAGCTCTAGTGCCAGGTCAGGGGGCACTTAGTGAGAGGTGCAAGGCATACCAAGGCCAGATGATGCTTGGCTGAGAGATTTGGGCAAGTCTGAAGCATGAGCCAATGCAGGCCATCCTTATGGAGAAGCCACTGGACACAGCTTGGGTGGGCCCAAAAGTTGGGTGGGGCAGAGTCTCGGGGAATATCGGGGTGGGGAACAGTGATAGCCGGGTTAGCGAAGACTCTGATATGGAGCCCACTTGCAGATTCTGTGGGGGGAAGGCTCAGAAAAGGAACATGGCCTCTGCCTGCAGTTTTGTCTGGGAGAAAGCTGCCCCTCTAGCTCTTGCCCTAATAATGCCAGACACTTCGACTTCTCCCTTTCTGTCCCTGGGGCCTTTTGAGCTGCTGCCCTAACACTGAAGCTCAGAGTCAGTGAGTCCAAGTACGTTTGTGCACAGGCCCTTTAAGAGGAACCCCTGGGACCCCAGCAGCTCTGTCTTGCTCAGCCGCAATCCCCACTGTTGCACTCAGTCAGAAGTCATGGGGACTTCTCTTCCCAGCACTGGGACCCTGGACTGGGGGTTCTGGTATTAGGCTGGGACCCCTTGCTCCTCACAGGCGAGACCTCCACAGCCAAGATATCCCTCCTCCTGATTTTATTCACCACACATGGGATCAGCACATTCTCTGTCTCAGCTTCTTCAATCCTAAATTGTGGGACTTCTTTTCAGCTAGATTTCAGGCAGTTCTGAATTATGGTTGTCCTTTATTTTAATTGTATTTTTATGTGGTTGTGGGAGGAGGAATGGATTACCACATTTACCTACACTGCCATCTTGACCAGAAGGCTTATTCATGTATGTACGTATGCATGTATGTATTTATTTTAGTGAGAGAGGAAGGGAAGGGGAGAGAGAGAGAGAGAAGCATCGATTGTTGTTGTTCCACTTACCTATGCATTCATTGGTTGGTTCCCATATGTGCTCTGACCAGGGATTGAACCACAACTTTGGTGTTTCAGGACCACACTCTAACCAGGTGTTCATGTATTTTTAAATGTTTTGGAATCAATAGCCTTTATATTTAGATTCTGTTGTATACATGTAAAGAGTGAATTAACAGCTTTATTTGAAAACATCAAAAGTTACATGCACAAGATTACTTCTTTTGCAGCCATCTAAAACTGATAATAAAAGATTTTGGATGTCAACATAAAAATGTGTAAGGGGCACATAGTTTTTCAATATTCTTTTAGGTGTATATGAGTAACAAAAAAAATTAAACAATCAAATATAGTGGCGTAGGCCACAAGCCCCGCCCATCTCTGGGGATAGCAGAAGAATCACCTTCCCTAGAACTGTCTAGATAGCCACCCAGAAATCAGAGAACATGGGGAGGGGTGAAAGGGATTAGCTGATGCCGAGGCAAGCAATCAGCAAGTACAGGAGGAGAAATCATTCAGAGGTCAGTGTAAGTGAAATCACACAGTACTTTTCTTTCTCTGCCCAACTTTAGTGAAATAAATAATTTCTACTAATAGGAGGAATTTTTAAAAATCAAAACAAATAAACATACAAAACAAAAACAAAAGCAGACTCATAGAAACAAAGAACAAACTGATAGTTGCCAGAAGGTAGGGGCTTGGGGTGTGGGTGAAAAAGGTGTCGGGGAATATAGTTAATTATCTTACACTGTTACAATAGTGTAATAACTCTGTACCATGACAGATGGTTAGCAGACTTAGTATGGTAATCACATTGTAAGCTATGTAAATGTCAGGTCCCTGTGTTGTACACTTGAAACTAATATAATATTGTACCCAACGATACTTCAAAAAAATAACAACAAAAACAATGGTCAGTAGACTCGCTACAAGCTTTTTTCCCCTTCTTCAGTGAGATATATATGTGCTTATTTGTAGGCAGGAGAGAGGAACCAGTGGTGAAATGGGGTCTAAAGGTCCAGTGGAGATGCCCTGGGGGAGGAAAGGAAGAAGGGGTTTAGACAGAGGCAGTGGGTGTGTGGCTTTGTAAACAGATTGAGTCAACTTATCTGACATCTCTCAACTTGAACTTCCTGATAGATGGACAGGCACAGCTGCTTACTGCTGAGAGCAGTCTCTTGGAGATTGCTATGGTCACAGAGCAGATTTTTTTTTTTTTTGCAAGGTCTAGTCACAGCTCTACCCCCACTACCTGAGAGCAAAACCCATCTATTTAATCAGTATTAAAAGGATATTTTTCATGGGGTACAGATTTCCATTTATAAGATGAATAAATTCTGGGGATCTAATATAGAGCATGGTGATTATAGTTAATAATACTCTATTATGTGCTTGGAAGGTGCTAAGTGAGTATATCTTATATGTGTTCACTATAAAAAAATGATAATTATGTGAAATGATGGAAATGTTAAGTAATGCTGGGTGGTAATCATTTTGCAATATATAAAAGGATCAAATCAACATCTTGCAAACCTTAAACTTACACAGGTATATGCCAGTTGTATCTCAATGGAGCTGGGAAAAAAGAAAGGATATTGTTCCTGACTGTTCAGACATGCCCCCCCCCCCCAATAACAATGCACTTCTAGGGCACAGATTGAGTCCTTGAATTTTCCCCTTTCTTGGTTTCAAGCAGCACCCACTACAGTAAGTTAAACAGATGGACTGTTGGCTAATTATGTCTGTAGAGATGCCCAGGTGTCCTGTATCTTTATATGAAGACAGCATGTTTATTTTTAAAAACTATTTATTGGAGATAGTATGAATACAAAAAAGTAAACATGTCATAAGATTGCAGCATGATAAATTTTTACAAACTGAACATACCGGGTGGTCAGCACCCAGGTCAAAAACAGAACATTATCACAGCACCAGCACCCAGCACCCACCTTCTACATGTTAATCTATGCTTAAACTTAATCTAATTTAGTCCTGAGGCTACCCTCCCCCTCCAAAAAAGTAGTCTGCCTTTGAAATAATATAATGGCAGTTTTAGAGTAAACTGTTAACTTGGTAATGTGAATATTTCACTACTAGAAAACTGATTTCAGATACATTTTGTTCCTAAGAACCACATCCTTAAGCAAAAATCTGAATTGGTCATAACAATTATATTTTAAAATATGTTTATTGATTTGAGAGAGAGAGAGAAACATTAATGTGAGAGAGAAACATTGATAGGTTGGCTCTCGTATGCACCTCACCCGATCGAACCCACAACCTAGGTATGCACCTTGATAGGGAATTGAACCCCCAACCTTTTGGTGCATGGGATGACACTCCAACCAACTGAGCCACACTGGCCAGGGCTCATAGCAATAACTTTCATTTTTTGGTAAATCAGCAGAATCTATCAAGTTAAATGGTAAATTGGTGAGTAGAGGATGTGGGTCTTTATTAAGCACAATGGACAAGGAGAAAAGTAAATACTAGGTAGCAAAACAGCAGAGACTGTCCCTGAGTAAGTTGATTCAGGATACTACTTCATATACATGCTCGGCGAGTGATATGGCTGTTAATAGCTTTTTAAGGTGTTTTACTCTGTAACGGTGATGATTATTGGTGAAGAAACTAGTTTTCTTTTTATCTCATTTTATACTAGTACTAATGTCAATAGTATCTAGTCAATAGTATCCAGTTTTATGTTTCTATAGAGTACTGATATATTCATTTTAATTATTCTATTTTTAATTTACTTTTATTATCACACCTGTGCAGATCTGACGACTCTTTGTTCCCTGTGTTCAGTCCACCCAACGAAAGTGCACTTGTGTCGATGGAAGGAGGGGCGTGTGAGTACGGACCCGGTGCCTGTGCTGTAAAACGCCAGTGCAGGGCTGCCATTTATAGCTTTTAGTTTTCTGCAGAAAGGAGGAGGAAGCATTTGAGGACTGGAATGGGAAAGAGTAGGACTGGAAGGGAAAGGATAGGAAGCTAAACATTCATGGGGGTTACTTCTGCTGGACTCGATTATCAAACCAGGAGACCAGATGCCAAGCTTAGGTGGAAGGGACAGTCACTCCTCCTGGGACCCTGGCCCCCTCAGCCCTGCTGGCCTCTGCTGTGTCGGACGACTGGGAGAGTGGTTGTCACTGGCTCCCAGGGATTCGGCGCTTTCCTGTTCCCTTTCCTCCAACCAGGCACCAGCTCTGGGAGTCAGGCCATGTGTTTGTGTGTGTACGTTTATTCATAAGTGCACATCCTCATTCTCCCAAACTTTATCAGAGAAATAGCAAACATTGACCTTTGTTTGGCTGAATATCAACAGTAACCAAAGAAGTTTGGTGAATGTTAACTTTTAAAAAAAAAATTGTTGTTAGAACATTTAACGTGAGATCTACCCTCTTCTTAACCCAGTTTTAAATGTGTAATACAGTGTTGTTAATAACTAGAGGCACGATGTTTGTACAGCAGATCTCTAGAACTTATCTTCCCAAACTGAAACGTGATACTTGTTAAATAGCAGCTTGCCATTTCCTCTCACCCCAGCCCCTGGCAACCTCCATTTTCCTCTCTGCTTCTTTGAATCTGACTCTTAGATTCCTAATTTAAGTGGAATCATGCAGCACTTGTCCCTTTGCGACTGGCTTATTCACTTAACATGATGTCATCCAGGTTCATTCATGTTGTTGCAGATGACAGGATCTCCTTCCTTTCTAAAGCTGAATAATATTCCATTGTATGTATATACCATGTTTTCTTTACCCATTCATTCAGCAATGGGCATTTATGTTGTTTTGACATCCTGCCTATCAGGAATAACGCTGCAGTGAATATGGGAGCGCAATTACCTCTTCAAGACCCTGATTTGTGTACCCAAAATTGGGGCTGCTGGATCATATGGTTGTTCTATTTCTAATTCTTTGAGAAAACTATACTCTTTTCCAGCTGCACCATTTGTGAGTATTTGATATGTTTGCTTAAGTGACGATACTTAAGTAGCTATCTCATTGCAATATGCCCTCCATGGGTACAATTTCTACTTCTTAAGAAATACCTATACTAGTAGTTGTGACATTCTAAGATTTTCACTTTTCATAAGAAAGGAACTTGAATATTGGGAAGATTTTGCTCTTTGACTCTCAAAAACAAACAAACAAAGATTTTTCAGTCAAAGATAGTTTAAATCTACTTTTCTCTTTCCCTCCCCAATGTGTTTTAAACTCAGGACTTCAGGTTTATTATCTCTTGCCTTCATTTAAATTGCTATTCAAGGTAATTAAAATGTAATGAATGGTTCTTGCCACTCTGCCACTCTGTCAAAATGGACTGTTGGAAAGTCAGCATTTCAAGGGGGAGAGCTGCGCCCACAGTGACTGCGGGGTTGTATTCGCACTCTGTGAAATAGAAACAGTAGGTTTCAGAATTGTAGGTTAGTGACATGCAGAGATCAAGAAAGTCGCAAATGAGTATCTGTGAATGGAAAAGTGTGAGGGTGACTGGTCATTGGAGACCAAGTAAAATACAGAGGGAGGAGTTAAGGCAGCAGACTGGAAAAGTTAGAGGGAGGAGGCCAGTGGGGGTGGAGGACCAGAGCAGATTTGGGGAGTGAGGATACTGGTGGTGCGAGCATAGGGCTTGGAGAGTGCAGGATTGGGGGTGGGGGGGCAGACAGGAGAAATGAGAGTGAAAGAGGACGAGAGGTGGTCCCTAGAATATGATTGAAGAGGACCTTATATACTATAGCATGCAGTGATGGAAGGGGAGCTGAGGTCAGGGGTGGCAGGGTAGGCAGGAAAGGAGGACAGGGACAGTGACATTAGTCTTCAGCAGACCAGCCAGCATTCTCCCTGCCTGTAGAATTATGGCCTTGAAGTAGCTCCCATGGAAAGCTAGCATGTCTAGAAAAGTAATTGGATACAGAGCATCTGTCAGTTTACTGAGTCTTGGTAAAGGTAAGAGCTTGTTTTCCTGACTTGTGAATAAACATTTACTAAGAAAAGTTAGTGGACTCTATCTCATCCACTTAAGTCTAAATCAGAGGACTGAAGGCATGGTCCTGCTCCAAAGCAAAGTAAGCCCATTTTATTTGTGATCAGTTTAAAAGAACATTTTTATTAGTCAATTGTCCCAAAAGCAGTAGGTAAAAATATTGGTATTGTATATTTTTCTAATAACTCGTGATAATTATCTTAGACAACCACCTTAATAGAATAATATGTCTTGTACAAAGATTTCTTCTTTATTAATCAATTCATCAGAATACAAGGGCCTTAGCCAAAGATTTAAAATATACCAGCTGAGACGTTCCCACTGTTATCTGTCCAGAAGAATGAAATAGATTAATATGAAGAAGAAATACCTAAGATTAAGAAATGAAATGTATTTACTAGTGAAGAAAGGAGAATGCCCTTATTCCTCCTGAGGCTTACAGAGCTGTGGAGCCACTGGAGCACAGAAATGCTAAGGAGATCCTCGTCCTTGGGAGTCTCTCGATCAACTTGGTGAAAGATGATTTGTGTTGAAAGACAAACCACCTTAATCTGGAACTTGTAAATTTGAGCTGGGGACATATTTGTCACATAGTAACCTTGAAGTAAACAGGGTGACTGCTCCCCCAGAAATAGGATTTGCATTTGCTGAGGCAGGTGGATTAGATGATCTTCCTGGTTTTATACAGCTGCAGTCTTCTGTGGCTCATTTGCCTGCCTTTAATTTAATTTAATTTTATTATTAAATTTATTGGGGTGACACTGGTTAACAAAAATCATACAGGTTTCAGGTGTGCAACCCCACACACATCACCTGTACACTGTATGGTGTGTTCTCCAACCCAAGGCAAGTCTCGGTCCATCACCACTTATCCCCCCTTTACCCTCCCCCACCTCCCCCACCAGCAGTCCCCACACTGTTGTCTGTGTCCATGTGTTTTTTCTCTTTTTTTCTTTTTTTCTCAATGGCTCCACCCCACCCCCATCCAGCACCCTAACCCCTCCTTCCTGGCAGCTGCCAGCCTATTCTCTGTCTGTGGGCCTGTCTCTCTGTCTGCCCTTTAAATACGCCTGTGGCAAGGGATTCTCAGCTGGTGTTGGTGGTAGTATTAACTAGGCAATATCTTTAAGAGGGCAATTTGAGACTATCTGTCAACACTAAAAATGCACAAATCTTTCGGCCAAACAGTTCTAGCAATTTAACTTGTACGTTTAGTTGCATAGGAGCACCAATATATACACGTAAGATTCACTGCAGCCATGTTTGTGATAGAAAAAAAGTGGGGGGGAACCTGTAGATCCATCAGTGGGGGAATGAATGAATACATTATCAATATATCCATTCAATGAATTACTAACCACTATTAAAAAGTATCAGATAAATCTACAAGTGTTCGTCCATCTGTAGGTGTTCTTACCTCCATGAAAGCATACATTTTTGTCTTTTTCCCGTCCAGCACTTAAAACCATACCTGGAACGTGATAGGTGGTAATAAGTTTTTTAAATGAATAAAGGAATAATGAGCACTCCATATTCCCAAGGCACCTCATAATTGGATCCTTGGTCTCTCCCAGTTGCAATTGCAGGAGGTATGAATATTTTATATCACTCTGCCCTTGAAGAGGAGATGGTTTTGTCTAGTAGTGACAAAGTTTAATCCCAAACCTGGATGGCATCCCCTGGGGCTGCTGGGGAGGGGCAGGGAAAGAACCCCCACCAGCACTGTGCCCTGCTCTCAGCCCTCCACACACGGGGCGCATGGCTGCAGGCAGCCTTGACTGTGCTTCAGAGATGACTAGGAAAGAAGTTGCCAGCTGCTGCATTTGAGAACATTTGACCAGATTCCTTGTTAGTTTTAACACAAATTCTATAGCTCAGCAAAGTTCACTCCTTAAATGAGACACAATATTTCAAAAGAATATATGTTTGCAATGAGCTTGATAGAGTTTTACTTTTTCACATCAAGGAGTTTGAAGATATATTTCTAGTGAAAAGAGAATAATTTTAAAAATCTTCTTTTCCTAAATTAATAATGTAAGATACTTAAAAATCCTAGCATTGATCTAACCGTTACCTGTATTTTGATGGATTACAAAGCATGATTTCATTCATCTTTGCTATTTTATTTACTTGCCTCATGTTTATTTTTATTTTCCATTCTGTCTTTTTCAATAAAAATACCTAGAGATATACTCTTAAAAGAATTTGAAATAACCTTACACTCTCAAGTTCTTCATAGAAGAAATCATAAAGCCTAAGACATATAACCACATCTGTGGGTTACAGGTACACATTACAGAAAATAAAACTGCCACCCGTTTTCCTTTGCATGGCCATGAGAGCACTTAAGGATTTGTTTCCAAAGAAGTGCTGAAAATAGGAAACTTGACATCGACATAAAAGTTGCTGAGATGCTGGGTGCTGGATTTACAAGTACACTCCCTCAGCACCCTCACTGCAGAAGATAACTCGAGACTTGGCAGCCTGGAATAGCCACTCAAATTCATCTGACTCTTGCATAGTCCAATTTAGAACCTTTGAGGAGTATAGCTTCTGACTGACGGCTATAGGGCTCGCAGGAGCATGGTATTGATGCTGTACAGCCCTCTTCTTTGGGGAGAGAGGATTGAAAGAGATTAGCCACTTTATGTGCCATTAGCTAGGTCCTGCTTCCATCTCTATAGCATCTTAATACACTAGGGAGAATGTGAAGAAATATATTGGAAATTTGAATGTCTTTATATAAAAGAAACCAAAGGCAACATTTGTCAGTTTGTTCTGTGGTAATAGTTCCCATTTTTATGGCTTTCAATCAAACACATTTTATTAACTATATTTTATTTTTTTAAATCTTTAGATTTACAAAAAACCTGAGAAGATAGAGAAGTCTCATGCACCCCATGCTCAATGTACCCATAACAAATGTATCATATTAACATCTTAGTATGGTACATTTGTTACAATTAATAATGCAATACTGAGGACTTCCAGCCAAGGTGGAAGCGAAGGGAGACATGCTTTGCATCCTCACACAACCATAAGAAGGATTATAACTAACCTCAAAACAAAAATCAAACAGAACTGCCAGAAAATCTAACTGTATTAAAGTCTGACAACCAAGGATTTAAAGAAGCAATAGTCATCCAGATGGGAAGGAGGGGTAGAGCCGGGGAGCCGGGGTGTGGTGTGGCAGCAGTAAGGTGGTGGTGGCAAGACAGTGGCTGTGGCCAGCAAAGCAGGTGGTTCCACAGTCACATGTGGCAGAAAAAAGCTGGAAGGGACACCTACGGAGCTATCCCAGCCCCAGGCCAGACCATGCAGTCCAGGGTTCCAGCACCAGGAATGTAAAGCTTCATCACTTCTGGCGGTGAAAACCAGTGGGGGTTGGGGCTTGTCTCTTCGGAGAGTTCATTTAGAGGGTCCCCATGGTCCTAGAATGTACCCAAACCCACCCATAATGGGAACCACCACCAGGGTAACAGCTAGAAGGGTGCCAGTCATATACAGGAAGTGGCTGAAGTGACTGGAAAAAGGACAAGTGCTGAGCAAGTGGCATTTTCCCTCTTCAGACCCCTCTCCCACATACAGTGCCACAAAGCGGTGAAATGGATCGCCCTGCACTGACGAATACCTAAGGCTCTGCCCCTTACAATGTAACAGGTGCACCAAGACAGGAAGTCAAAGCAGCTCTACCTACTACACAGAAACAAACCCAGGGAGGCTGCCAAATTGAGGAGACAAAGAAATATGGCCCAAATGGAAGAACAAATCAAAACTCCAGAAAGAATTAAACAAAACTTCAGATAAAGAGTTCAAAACGCTGGTGATAAGGATGCTCAGAGAACTCATTGAGTACAGCAGATGCATAAGAGAAGAAATGAAGGGTATACTAAGTGAAATAAATAAAAACCCACAGGGAACCAATAGTGAAGGGAAGGAAGCCAGGGTTCAAATAAATGAATTGGTACATAAGGGAGAAATAAACAGTCAACCAGTACAGAATGAGGAAACAAGAATTCAAAAAAAGTGAAGAGAGAATAAGAAGACTCTGACACATCTCCAGAAGTGCCAACTTTCGAATCATAGGGGTGCCAGAAGGAGAAGAGGGAGAGCAAGAAATTGAAAACTTATTTGAAAAAATAATGAAAGAAAACTTCCCTAATTTGACAAAGGAAATAGACATACAAGTCTAGGGAACACAGAGAGTCCCAAACAAGTTGGACACGAACAGGGCCATGCCAAGACACATCATAATTAAAATGCCAAAGGATAAAGATAAAGAGAGAATCTTAAAAGCAGCAAGAGAAAAGCAGAGAGTTACCTACAAAGGAGTTCCCATAAGACTATCAGCTATTTTCCCATAAGGAACTTTGCAGGCAGGAAGGGACTGGCAAGAAGTACTCAAAGTGATGAAAAGCAAGGACCTACGGCCAAGATTACTCTATCCAGCAAAGCTATCATTTAGAATGGAAGGGCAGATAAAGTGCTTCCCAGACAAGGTAAAGCTAAAAGAATTCATCATTAGCAAGCCATTCTTATATAAAATGTCAAAGGGACTTACTTAAGAAAAAGAAGATCAAAACTATGAACACTAAAATGACAACAAACTCACAACTATCAACAACTGAATTTAAAAAACAAAAACAAACTAAGCAAACATCTACAACAGAATCATAGATATGGAGATCATTTGGAGGGTTATCAGCTGGGAGGGGAAAGAGGGAAAATGGGAGAAAAGGTACAGGGGATAAGAAGCATAATTGGCAGGTATAATATAGACAGGGGGATGTTAGGAACAGTATAGGAAATGGAGAAGCCAAAGGACGACCCATGGACATGAACTAAGTGGGGGGATTACTGCTTGAGGGACAGGGGGCACTGGGCAGAGGGGGGCAATGGAAAAAAAAGGGACAACTATAGTGGCATAATCAATAAAATATACCATACTTTTAAAAGAGCAATATTGATATTAATTAGCAACATTATTATTAACTAAAGTCTGTAGTTTTCAGCTAATGCTCATTCCCATCCAGGACCCCACACCCCACTGGGCTGGCATGTAGGCTCCCCTCCGGCTCCTCGGACAGTCAGTCAGAGTTCCCTGCTTCTGAGGACCTGGACAGCTCTGAGGAGTACTGGCTGGGTGTTTTAGAGGATGCCCCTCTCTTGCCTAATGTTTTTCTTATGCTTAGACTGGGCTTGTTGGTTTGGGGGATTAACGTCACAAAGGCAAAATGTCACTTCCTGTTAATGGTGACTTTGCTCACCTCTCTGAGGTGGTATTTGTCATGTTCTCCACTCTAAAGTTACTCTTTTTACTCCCTCCCAATCCTATATTCTTTGGAAGGAAATGTCTACGGGCAGCTTACGCACGAGGAGTGGAGAGTTACGCTCCCCCTCCTTGAGGGCCAAGCGTCTCCATAAGTCACTTGGAGTTCTTGTGCATGGGGAATTTGCCTCTTCTCACTTATTAGCATACTCCCGTAAGTGTGTGTGTGTCAGAGGTTGTTTGTTTTGTATTAGCACTTCCTTGTTTGCTAGCACCATAAGATGCCCCAGGCTCATCTATATTTCACTCCCTAATCATTGACTTGCCTATTTCTCCAAGGGGAAATAGCTCTGGAAGCCAGCATCTGGGGTTTCAGTGTGCTCTTTGCTACTGGGGTGTTATTTTTTTAGGCATTTTCAGCTGATAGAGCAAAGAAATATACGTGCGAATAGCAACCTGTGTGTATACCCATATCGTACCTATATATAGCCATCTATGTATTAAACTAAATGTGCTAATCCTGATGAACTTTAATCTATTACCACATTGATCTTTCTAACTTCCTCTCTTGCTTGCCTGTAAACTCCCGCTCCAAGAGTGAGAAACCTGGATCCCAACATTGCTCATTAATTGTTTAAATTCAGTGTACATGTAGAGCAGTATCAGAATTCTTACACTGTGCCCCCATGGGAAACAGCTTGATCAGCTAGGGGATGGTGCTTACATGCAGTCTTTTTGCTTTGAGTCTTACAACGTTACTTAGATCACCACTGACTCTTCCTCCCCCACCTCCCTTTGGTGAGACTATTTCATAGATTTGTAGGATAGTTATATTCTCTTATTTTCCACATTTCCTACTGGGATCCCCTGATCTCATGAATAGTTTTTAAAACTTGCACACATTAAGGTTCACGCTTGGTGTTATAAGTTCTATGGGTTTTAACAAATGCATAATCTCATCCATCCACCATTAGAGTATTACATACTGAATAGCTTTACCTGCCTGAAACCCCCCCGTTCGTCACCTGTCCACGCTGCTGCTTCTCCCAGAGCCCCGGGCGGTCACTGGTCTTTTACTCTGTAGTTTTCCCTTGTACAGACTGTCACATAATTGGAGTTATACAATATATGTACTTTTAAGAGTGGTTCTTCCATGTCTCTTTGTGGCTTGATAGTGCATTTATTTTATTGCTCAGTAGTATTCCATTGCATGGATGCACCACAGTTTGTTTATTCATTCTCTTTGGAAGGATATCTTTGTTGCTTCTAGCATTTAGGGATTTCCTATAGTTTTTCTGAACATTCATGTACAGGCTTTTGTGTGGACGTAAGTTTTCAAATCAACTGGGCAGCTGGGTGAATCAATTTCTTTCTGACACAAAACTCAAAGGGAAATGTGAGTTTTTTTAATCTAATGATGATGGGGAAGGAGAAAGCAATTTTTGAGTGGTTTACTATTCTTTTCATTTTTACTTAACTTCTGTTTTTTTAATCCTGATCCAAGGATATGTTTATTGATTTTTAGAGAGAGGAAGAGAGAAAGAAAGAGAGAGAAAAAAACATTGATGTCAGAGAGAAACATTAATCAGTTGCCTCCCATACATGCCCTGACCAAGGATACAATCCAGAACCTAGATATGTGCCCTGACTGGAGATCGAACCCACGACCTTTTGGTGTAGGGGACAACACTCCAACCAACTAAATCACCCTGCCAGGACTCTACTTAACTTCTTAAAATTGCCATGTCATCAACATTTCTCAAATTCTTATACCCAGCACCACCCTTAGTCTATGGGCGGCTGTCCTAAGGCACTCAGCATATGGTTCAGACGGAGTCGTTCTCAATAATATCAATTTGAATATTTGTACCTTGAGTGTGGTTGGCATAATGATGGGCAAAGTTGGTCCTCCCTGCCACCCCTAAGCAGGTTAAAGACGCATCAGATGGAGAATTCTCCAGTGGAAATGCTATGACCTATTCTGGTTCCGAGTTAAAGGGACCTGGGCTCGGCCAACATTTTGAGCTCACCTTTGTCAGCGTTCCCTTCCCTCCAGTCCCCCGAGTAAGTGCTGTCGTCATGCCAGCACCAGGGCTTTGCCTGGTAACAGGCTCCTGTTGTGACTGATGAGAGAGGGGCAATTCTAACCGGAGAGGGGAGTTGTAGGGCCACCAGAGCTGACGGGGGACTGCTCTAAGCCAGGGAGTATAGGTCACATCTGCAAGCTTATTGTCCCTTTCTTTTCTCGTATTCCTACTGTTCATTATAATTAGTGATGTGTTATGGTGATGGAAAAAAAGTAATTTGGAATGTATTGTGCAATAATGATTATATATATATATATATATATGTTTATATAAGTTATGAACCTTCAAAGTTTATGATTTCAATGTGTACTTGAGCTATTTCCTATTCCTAGGACGTCAACAAATATCATACTGTAAGAAAAGTTTTTAAAAGTTGTGTGTGTCGGACTGATTTATGTACTCCTTAGCTACCAAAGGCTGGAATTCCTAAAGAACTATTATGAAAACTTTCATTCCAGATCTCTATCAGATTATGATTTGTACTCTACATTATAAGCACATAATTTGCTAAATTGTCTTATTATTAATATATATTTATGAGAGATATTTAAAAGACCTTTTACACATACATACCATGAGGTAAATGTTTGGTAAATACCAGAGTCCTTGCTCTATAGGAAATTGCAACTGGCTCTATTTACAAATTAAATAAGCTATTAACCTAAAAACCGAACACCAATCTCTAACTTCCTGTCAATGACACTATTTGACCTTTTAAATAATTGTTAGTATTATAAAAGATATCATACAAAAGAGCATATGAACAATATTGGTACGTTTTGAGTAATAATAAAATTTTCCTCCACTTAGAGGCATGGTCTTTAGGAATCCACGGGGCCTAGTGCAGTTCAGGCTGGGCCCACATGGGCTTCCAGCCCACCCCGGAGACCCAGCGGCAGGACTGGCACCTGGGCCTTCTGAGCCTTGAGTCAGTCGGCTTCCACTCTTCAGCAGCAAAATGTTGTTTTCTTTTAAAAAGCAAATATCTGACATTCATTTTGAATAAGGGCCATCTTTCAGTTGGATACCTAATGAGTATTACCTACTCCCGCCCTCTATTACTTTTAAGCTGATATTTTTCTAGACGCTCAAAAGGGCAAAGGCCCAAAGATTTCCTTCTCACTGCATAGTAAAAGAAATGAGAGAATAGAAGTGATTTCTAAATACTAGATGTTACGACTCCATGTCTTCTAAATAGAGATGTATTCTAACAAAGTGCTACTTAGAATCCTCTACACCCTGCTACTGCTCAAAGGTGGTTCATGGGCCGGAAGCATCAGTACCACCTAGGCACTTGTAAGAAACTCATAAACTTTGGCATCAAGATGCTGAGTCAGAATCCACATTTAACAAAATTCCCAGGTGATTCATGTGCATGGGAAAACATGCTTCCTAGTCTGATGTCCAGGATGCATAGTCAGATGTTCATCCCACTCACATTTAGGGCACAGAAAATTATTTTCCAAATTATAGAGTCTCATAAGAAAATAAGAGCAGAGGTTTTTCTTTTTAAGATTTTATTTATTTACTTTTAGAGAGAGTGGAAGCAGGGGATAGAAACATCAATGTGTGAGAGATACATGGATAGGTTGCCTCTCTCACCCCCAACTGGGGACCTGGCCTGCAACCCAGGTATGTGCCCTGACTGGGCATCAAACCGGCGACCTTTTGGTTTGCAGGCCGGCGCCCAATCCACTGAGCCACACCAGCCAGGGCAAAATAGAGTTTTCTAGAAGGGTTTTATCTCCTAACATACTGTTTCTTATATACACACAATTAATATATCCCTTAAAGAGAATAATCAGCCTCTATATCTTTATCAGCCTCTACTTAAGTGCTTGAAGCTGTCTTGAGATAAACGCTTAAGCAGAGCACTTAGTTGTGTCTGTCACCTCCGCAGTGCTGGGGGTGGGGGCTGGGGCTGAGGACTCAGTAGCCTGTGAAAGTGCCGATTGCATCAAATGAGCTTGAGTCAACTTCATTCGTTGTCATTGCTAAATGACAATTTTGAGGACACAGTGCTTAAGTAAGTATATTGAGCCAGCAGTACAAGTTTTAAAACTGAAATGGTACACATTGTAACAGAAAATATGAATCTCTAAAATGAAGTTCTATGTGTGGATTTTTTTATTGCTAATCACATGTCAAAACCTGAGCTGTAAAATCAGGAGTTTGATGGATAATGGCCTGTCAGCAGATTGACTTGCAGTAATAACTGAAGTACATTTCAATATGCTTTGAATGCATTTTGAACAAGATGCTGCAGCAGGATAAACAGAGAAACTTGGCTCTCCCTCTTCCAGGGTTTCTCACCCTACACACTGACAGTCTTTGTTGTTGGGGTACACCTGTGTGTTGCCAGGTGTCTAGCAGCATCCCTGGCCTTTCCCCACGAGACACCAGTAGCTCCTCCCCTCCCCTGCAGTGTGACAACTGTGGATGTCCCAGACATTGCCAAATGTCTCCTAAGTGGCAAAACTGCCCCCAGCTAAGAACCACTGCCTTATGCCAAGGTCAGTATTCACCAAATAGGTCATATCTGCTCCTTAGCAGTTCTGCTGAGATCACAGCCACAATGTATCAGACAACGAGGCTTCTGCACATTGGCTGGAAATATCTATCCAATAGAAAGTTGAATTTTGAGGATGAAGTCACTTAGCTATTAGGGTTGGTGTCTGGTAATATCAGCATTCGTGGGTGTTGTGTTCTACCTTTGACAGGCAGTTACGATTTGTATAACAGCTTCTTACAGATCTCTGGGAGCCTCTGCTGCCTTGGGAATTGGGAGATCCTGGGAGACACGGTCATGTGCCAGGCCAGGAGGTAGGGTCAGAACGCTACCCCTTTCTTTCCCGTTGTGGTAAGGAAAGCCTTCCTGCCAGGGGTGCTGAAGGAAGAGGACAGTGTTGGATTAGAACTGAATTCAATCATTATTCTAAAATCCTCCCCATTTTAAGGTTCTACTTCCCATCCGAAGATCTCTTCCATATAGCTGCAGGAACGACTGGTAACAGCCCCGGCTCCCAAACAGCCTCCGGGAACTCAGCTCGTGTTAGAACAGGGCTGCTGTGGCCCCAGGAATTCACTTAGGCACCAGCTCAGGCGCGGTAACTTCTGCTGTTTTCTCACCAGCCCAGGGTTTGAATGTTTTCTGCATAAAAGATAATGTCTGAACATCAAGTTTTCTTCTTCGACATTAGTTCAATCATGAAGGTCATCCCTCTAGTCCCTTTGCTCCACCACAGACCCCTCCGATTCTTTCAAGTTCACAGCTATGCCCTACTTCATTTTCCTATCCGCTGCTTCTGCTCCTTGCCTGCCACCTGCCCGACACCCCAACGAGGTTTTAATTTTCCAGACTGCTCTCCGTTGGACATCCACTCCCACTCCTTCCCAAGCTACTTGTCTGGAAGGAGACACTATGACCACCGCTGCCTCATCCTCCCGTCTTCACGGTACAGCCAAGTCCCCCAGTGATCCAACTGTGAACATTGATGTCATTGTCTGCCTTCCCAGAGCTCTGTGCCTTGAGAATGGGGACCGCTCCTCATTGCAGTTCTTCATCACCGCACTTATTATCTCTCTTTCTTAATCATGCCTTTCACCATTTGTTTGAAAATAGAGTAAAATTATATCTCTAATAGCTGGTATGTATAGTCGGTTCTCATTATTCGATGACTCCATATTTGTTCATTTGCCTAGTTGCTAAAATGTATTTGTAACCCCCAAATCAGTACTCATAAACTTCTGTGGTTACTCATGGACATGTTCAGGGTGGTAAAAAATTTGAGTCACCAAACTTGCAGTCCCCAGCTGAGGGAGGACAAGGTGGCACGCTGCCTATTTTTTTCAGCTCATACTGTAAACAAATAGCCTTTCCTAGTCTATTTGATGCCACATTTTTTTGTGTACATTTTTGTGCTTTTGTTGATGATTTTACTGTTTCAGATGGTCCCCAAGAGCAACGATAACATTCTGTTCAGTGTTCCAAAGCGCGAGGAGGCTGTGATGTGCCTTATGGAGAAAGCATGTGTGTCAGATAAGCTTTGTTCAGGCATGAGTTAAAAGTGCTATTGTCCATTGGTTTGATATTAATCAGTCAACAATATATATTAAATTAAATATGGTGTCTTTAAACAGAAACACACATAAACAAAGTTATGTCCTGATCAATTGATAAAAATGTGGTCAGAGGCTCAGAGGAACTGAACCTTGTGTTTTCCCTAGGAGCACTTATTCAGTATGCGCTAGCTTAGTGTTCACAGCAGCGACTTACATAGTACATAACTACCATTAGTAATGAGAATCAGATTATACACCTGCAGTATCTTAAAAGATATACAAAAAAAAAGAAAAACTGCTAATACAGAGAGCAGAACTAAGCAGCGAGAGACAGCGTGGAAGGAGACTTTTTACTATACCTTTTGTGTTTTGTGCCATACAATTATACCCATCAAAAGTTAAATTAAAATTTTTTTAAAGCAAATAATAAATGAAAAAATACAGTTTAATCAAATTTCTCTTCAATTCCAGGGAAACAAAGCAACCCCTCCTAAAAATCCAATGCCATCCAACTCCCTCCTGGTCTTTAAGGTTCTGCACAAGCTATGCCCACCACGCCCTTCATGAACGGCTCAGGCTGTCCATTTGACCTACTCCTTGCTCCTGCAAATGGCTTCGGTGACTTTGTCATTGGGTACTCCACATTTCTCTTCAGAAGCACTTCCCTCCCCTCTACCTAGCAACATGAGGCTTTTCCTTCGAAGTCCTGACCATCCCCTTAAAGAGCTCTTCCTCTTTGCCCTGTTGAAACTCCCTGGAGTTCACCATCACCTACTGTTTCCCACTTGATTTTGTTGGTTGCTTTTAAGTTTCACGTCTCCCTAGATCCATTGCAAGTTCTCGAAGATGACATGGGGGGGCGTCTAATATTTGAATTCTTTCAGTGCCATGCATTTAATAGACACTTAATAATATTTATTGATGGATGGATGGATGGATGGATGTATTGTCCTTTATCACTCAGTATCAAGTATATTTTTATCAAAGCCTTTATTTCTAAGGAAATTCCTATTCAATTACATAAACTTGAGGCAGCCTGAGTGATGATGTGTTAAGAGCATCATGAGGATTTTGTTTAGAGGCCTGGAAAAGATTGCAATTGCTCTACACAATGAGTAAAAATAGGATTGTTTCGTCAGTGAGGAGGGAATCTAGTAACGTGATTTTTATCTCAAACAAGTCACAGGCTAGAAAGAGATCTGAGTTCATTGAGTTCATACTGTGCTGGGCTCTGTCTGTGGCCCCTAACATACCTCATTTTATTTACACGATCCTGTCTGGTAGCTATAATGAAGCCTGGCCCATAGAACGAACAGAAGCTTAGTTACTGATCTATGCATCGTGTAGCTGGTAAACTACAGAGTTGGGATGAGAATGCAGGTCTGAATGTCCACTACATGCATTGGGTTGCCCTCAAACAAAGCAAACAACAAACACTTTGAACAAATGTAAGTGAAAGTGTTCTTTTTGCTGTGAATTCATAGGATTGGCCCCAGGGAAAGCTTCCCCAACTATGATATAGTATCTAAGCGGGGAGTAGAATGAAGGACCTTGCCCTCCTCCAAAACACGAGTATCAGCGGGCGGTAGTTCTCAATCTGGCTGAACATCACACTCACCTGGTGACCTTTAAGAAATACACCTGGGAAGGGCATGCTGCCCTACCCAGCTGGGGGTGGAACTCCGATACCAGTACTTTTATAAAGCCCTCCAGGTGATCCTAACATCCAACCAGGGTCAAGGGCCACTGGAGCAGAACAATAGAGAGGTACAAGGGCCAGGCGATTTCTCTAGTTTAGTGGTTTTAAAGTCCGGTCCCCAGAGCAGCAGCGTTAGCGTCACCTGGAAACATGTTAGAAACGCATATTCACGTTCACTCACTGAATCAGAAACTGGGGGCGGGACACAGAAATCCCATTTTAAACCCTGTAGGTGGTTCTGAGGTGTGGGAAGATGTGAGAACCACTGCACTTCCGACAGGCAACTCATTGAAAAGGAAACACAGTCAATATACCTATGAAAGGATATTCAACCTCACAATTAGGGAAATGCAAGTGAAAATAACAAAGGGATATACTTTCTTATCTTTCACATTGCTAAAAATTAAAAAGATTGATAATACCTAGTGTGATAGCAGGAGATAGGAAACAGCTCCTCTTCTATATGACTAGTAGAAGGGTAAATGAATACATCTTTAGATGAAAATCAGGGAGTTGAATTGAAAATTGAAAATACGCATAACTCAGGACCAAGAAATTTCCCCTCTCAGCCTCTCTCCTAGAGAAATCACCTGTCCCAGTGCACAAACAGACACATACAAAGGCATTTGTTGTGCTGTTTTAGTAATGGGGAAACTATTACAGTAACAGTCTGAGTGGTCATAAGTTAGAGGAATGCTAAGGACACTGAGCACAGCCTGGCCGTGGAGCACCACGCAGCTCTCCTGAGGCGCTGTGGAATGCAAAGGCAAGTCGCCGAAATATACATGTGGTACTGCTTAAGTGAAGAAAAACGTGTACTCGGGTGCGTAATTATGGAGATGCATAGGAAATCACAACAACTAATTACCACCGTAGTGGGTAAAATTAAGGGGAACAGATCTGGAATGAAAGTGTGAAGGAGACTTCAGACCTATCTATAATTTTAAAGTTTCTTAGAAGGTTTATGTATTTCTTGATCAATGAAAAACAATTTTGAGAATGAAAAACGTATCTATGGAAATAATATACTAGTTTGATGGTTCTTAACCATTCTTTGGTCATTATCCCGGAGACTGATGAAAAGTTCTCCACCAAAAAAAAAACAAAAAAAAAACAATTTCCACAAAGGCATAAACATTTTTGTTCAATTTCCAGGAATCTCTACATACCCCTTAGGGCTTCTGGCCCCCAGGCAGAGATTTTCTGGCCTGCCCAATTTTTGAGGACCCTAAATAGCTTTCCTTTTTCACCCTGGGTTCCATGACCCCTTCCTTGGACGAGTCCCAGAGGAGTCATGATGTCTGAAAGCTATTTTTATGGGTGTCAGCAGCTCTTGTGCAGATTAAATTTCCCCAGAAGGTAGATTTTCGCTGACATCTTAGTACTCGGAAAGGAGCGATGATCCTTGAGGAGTGAGTGAATGCAGCATGTGGTTTGCTGAGCTGCAAACAGAAGCTGGCCTGTGTCAAGGAAGCTTCAAGTGTCGCCCATGTGCTGTCAGACATACCCGGCTCTTTTTAAAGTCCCACGGGGTCACTCTCTCTTCGCAGGCACGCAGACCCTTTGTCGGTGTTTTCCACTCGGCCGTTCAGGGGAGGGTTTTCTTTCTTTCATGTTTTTAAAGAAGAAAGGGACAAGGAAAGGGTATCTTTTCACTCCTAAAATTTTAATCAGTTTTCCTTCTGGTATTTCAAAATGGTACAGAATGACGGTTTTCACTTGTCCTTCCTTAGCTTACTCTAAACTGTCTTAAATGGCAGTCAGTCCTCATTAAAGTGGAGGTCTGTGGTAACCGACTTCTTATTAAGTCCCCGAGCTGCCGATTGGTTGATTTATGGTCCTTACCTACCGAGTGTGATCTAAATGTGCTGAGCATACCTTTACCTCCCCTGCCGCACAGGCTCCCCAGGGAAGCTCCTCCCCCCATCCCTCCGCGCCCTCCCCAGGACCCTTCGCTCAACACGCCTTGGCAGGTTTGAGAGAGTCGTGGCTATGAATGGATTATTCATCCTTTCTCTAGCGTCCCACTGATTTAGTTACATTGTAAGTAGGAAACGAGATGTCTGAGTACTGTATGGCATTCTCTAAGAAGTGTGGATCATTGTTCCTTTAAACAACAACAAACAATTAAGCGCTTTGTTCAATGGAGATGCAACTCAATGTTCTTGGGTCCTTTCTCCTCCTGAAGAATATTTCCTGCAGCTGAATTTGACCCCTCTCCACGGGCTGGTCCCACCTGTCTTTCCGGACTGACTGCTTGCTTCCATGAGCTCTTGGGCACAGCCGCTCTAAAAACCCCGTCCGGCTCTGAGTGCTGGGCTCGTGCCCTTTGAACCCACCCTCACATGGCCCGCCCACATTATCTTTTCTTTATTCATCATGATCCGGATCCCCACCTAAAGTTTTCAGGTAGGATTTGCTGATCAACCCACTTGATCATACTCATTGTCCTTTGAGTGTTTACAAAACTTTCCCTCTTCTACTCATACGGTGCTTCTCTGTGGAACGCTGTATTGTACCCGCCCTCAGCAAATGCGCCTTGAGCACTTACTATATGCCAGGCGCCCTTTAGAAGAAGATTCTGTTCCCCTGGAGCTTATATTCAGGTATGAAGTTTGTGAAACAGAATGAACACAGATACACGCAATAATTTCGAAGAATGAAGAAAATGAAGCAAGGTGGTGTGACAGTGACTGAGGCGGAGAGAGGCAAACATGAAACGGGATGCTCAGGGAAGGTTTCTCTGAGGAGAAAGCATTTGAACTGGAGTCTAAATGATAAATGGTACTAGTCAGGCAAAAGTAGAAAAGACCATTAGGCAGAAGGAACAGCAAATGCAAAGGCCCTGAGGCAGGAAGGAGCTTGGCATGTGGGTAGTCATAGTTTTCCTCTAAAAAAAATTTTTTTTAAATGACTATATTTCCCCTGCAGCATCTAGCACATAATAAAGCTGACAGTCACCTCCATGGAGATGGATCTCACGTCTATCTTGCTTCCATGACTGGTACATTGATCGGCACATAATGGACCCTCAAATCAATGAATGAGTGGATGGATGCTTATTGAGTAACTGAATGACTTATGTCTGACCTGATAGCAATTTTGCAGCAGAGCCAGAATGGACAAAAGAGCGCCTTCGTTTCCTAAATGCTAATCTGTGCTGAGTCAGCATGCCTCTCATCTCTGTTACCCCTCATGCAGTGAAGTAAGAAAAGGACACGCGCTTGAGTGAGATCTCATATATGAAATGTTTGGAACTTTTGGAAGCGACTCAACAACTGCAGGCAGTTCCTACTGCGTGGCTCAGCAGGGGAAGCCAGGGCCGCTGGATGTTACCTTTAACCCAAGCAGCAGCGGGAATGCAGTACGGCCGGTCCCCGCCCTCACTACGGTAGCAGGGCTGCAAAACTGGCGCCTCTTTCAAGCGTTTGGAATGTGGACAAAGCATTCCATCCAGTTAGCGGGACATTGTTTTACCGTCCCTGCTGCTGAGTTTATTGTTGTCATAATCCAGGGCTCCTGCATTCTCTCATGGAGAAGGTTGTGCCACAGTCACGCAAAGTAATCCCTAGGGAGTGGTGTTTTTAGTGGATCAAGGAGACTGTCCATTCCTAGAAGCAACAATGTAGTAAGGTCAGCATAGAATAAAGAATATAATCAAGAGCTTTGTTACAATAATGAACCTTCATAAAACCTTCGTCTCAAACAACAAAAGTTGAAACTATAGGCCTACTTCAGCTTTCAGTGGAACTTGAAGAAACATTAACTACTATAAACATTTTTTCTTTTCTTTTTTTATTGTAAGAGTTTAGTTCATTTGAGCCAAATGGACGACATACATCAGAGAGCAAGATCTCAAATGCTCTTATTCTAAACATTTTTGAAAGTTATTATGAAAGTGTTCTACTTTTGTCCAGTATCACTATTTAGGATAATACAGTGGTAAGATCACGGCTACTTGTTCACATAGGGAGATGGATGAAGCCCTCTGATGCTCTTTTTCCAGTGAAAACCAGATGTAACAGTTCACCTTACTGAAGGGTCCAATTTTTCTAAGCAATAAAAAGTGGGTGCTTTGGGAGTAATATTTCCTAGAAAGGATTCTCAGCCTCTCTTCCAACCCACCCTGCTGCTATTCCCTGCTGACGGCAGTCCGCACCTGGATCGGACGTGCAGAGAACATCCATATGCTCACAGCCTGTCATGTGAGTCATGGGCCAAGCTAAACCCATAGTTAGGCTTTCTTTTTCAATAACAACAGGAAACCTGGGCTGAGCATTTCTTACCACACAATGTAGTTGTTTTCACCACTCAACTTGAAATACCAAGTCCAACGGTGACCTAGTATAGTGACCAGAGTTTAATACTGTGTGTATAATAATACTACAGTTCTGATGAGGGTGGGAAGAAGAGACAGAGGATAAAAGGGCAAGGTTCAGACCCCCTGGCTTAGCTCCTTTTTACCACCTCACTGTTACTGTCTGAGAGGGCAATGCCTAGGTTACAGTTTGAGCCTAGACATAGACCCATATTAACGTTGGCCCTAATCATTTGACACACCCTTTTGCCATTTGAAGTGGGGGCTAGTTTGGCAGCTGAGTTTCATTAGTTTCCCTGCTGCACAAGTCCAAGACATTGTCCAGCCTCCAACATCAGAGCATTTCTACCCTCCCAGGGCCCAGAGTCCAGACAGCTCCTAGGCCAGGCAACCAATGTGCCCTGGCAAAAGTACACATGGTCGTCTCTCTGACTGACATAGAACCCAGTGGAATAAACTAAAAAGGCCCATTTAGCAGCACAAGGGCACATGATGAAGGACTTATTTCCTGCACAATTATAATAAAACTTATTTCTAGTTGGTTTCTACTTATTTCCAAAACAAACAATTTTCCCTCTCTCTCAAGAGATCCAAGGAAGGAATGTTTGACTCTTAGAAGTCAAAAATGAGGATAGTCTCCTTGAATCCTTCTGAATAAGAAGTCTCCTCTTTAACATAATGTTAAATCTTAACGCATCATTGCTTTAATATATGTATAAGTAAGTATTATTGTTTGTAAAGCTGCTGTTTGCTTTAAAAACCTGTCATTTAGTATTTTCTGTATGCTGTGCCAACAGGTTAAAACATTAACTTATCTGTTAAAAACTTGATCATTTTTTATTTAAAAAAATTTTCTGTGAAATAACTTATTTACAGGCATCTTCTTCCTCATCCTTTTCAACCTTTATACACATCACAGAATCAACCAAACTGTTTGGCTGATCTAATATCTGAATCCTAAGTAATCATAAATTTTAAACTTGGTTGGCAAAACCAAAAAAAAAAAAAAAAAGAAGTCTTCCCATTAGACCTGATGTATCATCAAATAAAACCAGTTTTCAGATCATTCTTTCCATCTTGAATTACTTTTCATAACAACAAAATTCACCACTAGAAGGATACAAGCTAACACCGAGGGTTTGCTCACTGGACTAGCACTGAATCTAATTTAGCTTTTGCCTTTGATTCTTTTGTCATTTTGGTAATATGACTCTGAGTCAATGATTGTGAACCTTAGAGTCTGCAAATCCAAATACAAAAACAAGAATCTCTAAAGTCCTAATATATTTTCCAATTAAACCCCCTTTCTGCATTCATTCATACAACAGATACTTTGAGCAGCCAGATGCATTTAATACAATAGTCCTAGTACTCACTATAGAGATGAGCAAGCTAAGGCAAGAGACGAACAACTGTTGCCTCCCCAGAGTCTAGTGGGAGGGACAGACGTGAGCACAAGTGATAAAGAGCAATATGCTAGGGGCTGGATTTGACAGACTAATACAATGTGGTGAAAACACAATGGGAAGAGAAAAAATAATTCTTAGAAGACTAGGAAAGGTTTTTCTGATGAGGGGACAACATTGCAGTTTGTCCTTGAAAGGGGACTTTGCCAGACCAAGAACAGAGAAAGCACAATCCCAGCATATGGAACCACATGAGCAATATATACCAAGTAGAGGCAGAGGGAGGCCTGGGAAGTGTGGAGACAAGTACATTGCCCAGCATGGCTATTGTATGGGCAGTGGCAGAGAGAGGGAATGCAGAATAATGTGGAGAGCTGTGGAGAGGTGAAAGACAAAAGATCATTACTTAGTCCAATTCTGAACACTATGAAACAGATGCAACCACTAGTAAAACCGAAATGACTCTTCTGCTCATCCTTACACCTGTTGTATCACTGAGACCTGGAGATCATGACAGGTGATAAGAATGTGGGCTTTGGTGTGTCACAAACCTGAGCTTTTTTCTTGGCTCCAAAGCCTACTATAATTATGATTTCAGAAAATTATTAACTCTCTCTAAACCTCAATTTCATGATCTGTGAAGTAGAGATAAGAGTAGCACCTTCTTGACTAGAAACATAGGAACAATTAACAGAATGTATGTTACAAACTCAACAAATGTTGACTGGTGCATAGTGGGTACTCAACAAATGTTGAGTTCATAATAACTCATGATTAGTAACAATATATTATGAATAACTGAAGAATATGATTGATAATAATGTTTCCTTGGTCAAGGTCAGTAGAGAAATCCAGGGTCAGGTAGATCAACTGAGGTCAGATGATCCCATCACTTGGTTCCTGAGAACAGCCTCAGTGGGATTTACAGCTTTGCCCAATCCCTCAGCCAGATTTGTAACGTCAGGAGGACATGCCTAGCAGGCTTATTCTGTCCTCAGATTTCTTTCCCCATGGGGATTAAGGAGGAGGAGACCAGGCCTTGGATTATGAAGACATTCTTGCATCTCCCTTTGTAAAATGATAATGCCAAAGGTTCCTGGCACCAAGCAAGTGAGTGTGTCCCCTGTCCAAGGCTCCTTGTCCCCACATGATTACTAGGTACCTGCTGATACTAGACCTTGGGGACTGTCCTTAAAGTCCTTGTTTCCTTCCCCTTTTGTCTTAGCGTGTTTAATAGCTAAATTGTACAGGTGAGTACAGGGTGTGTTTCCACCTCCTAGCAGTAGTTGTTGCCTTTGAAATTCTTGGATAGACTTTATTTAGAGACATTTTAGGCTCACAGCAAAATTGAGCAGAAAGTAGAGTTTCCATATACAAACCACTCCCCCACATAGAAACACAGCCTCCCCACTATCGACATCCCTCACCAAAGTACTACATTTGTTATAGTCAATGAACCTACATTTACACATAATCACCGCCCAAATTCCATAGTATACATTAAGGTTCACTCTATGGGAGTTGTTGGCTTTTTATACCTCCAGCTGTCCTGGGAAAGCCTACCCAAATAATTCGGGACAAGGTTGGTGAACCTAGCCTATTTGCAAACAATCTGTTTTGTAGAAGAGCATTTAAGATTGAATAGAACTATGTGGGAGAGAGAGAGAAAAGGAGGAGGAGGAGGAAGAGGAAGAAGAAGAAGAAGAAGAAGAAGAAGAAGAAGAAGAAGAAGAAGAAGAAGAAGAAGAAGAAGAAGAAGAAGAAGAAGAAGAAGAAGAAGAAGAAGAAGAAGAAGAAAAAGAAGAAGAAGAAGAATGAGGAGGAGGAGGAGGAGGAGGGGAGGAGGAGGAGGAGGAGAGGAGGAGGACGGGAGGAGGAGGGGAGGAGGGGAGGAGGAGGAGAAAGAAGAAGGAGAAGAGGAAGAAGAAAGAGAAAGAGAGGAAGAAAGAGAAAGGAAGGAAAGAAGGAAGGAAGGGCAGAATGAAGGAAAGAAGGAAGGAAGGGAGGGAGGGAAGGAGGAAGGGAGGGAGGAAGAGGAGAAGAGAAAGGACCATTGGCTCACCCAGGCAAGTTTGACCTCCAATTTCTGAAGCTCTTTACATGTAGGGGTTAGTGATAATTTCTGCCATGAATGTCCGTATTCTTTTCCTGTTTCCTAAATCTGCTTCTACCATCCTACAATTGTCTCTGGGCCCTCCTCTTCACAGAGAGATAACACTGACTTTGAATCTTTTCCTCTCGGCTTTTTCCCCCACACATCCTCCAGGACTACATGATGAAGCCCCCAAACTACGATAGGGGAAAGATTTAACGTGAAATACAGGTCTCAGAAAGGTACTGGACAAGTCTAGAGAGATTTTTTTAGGTATCTAAGATAAGATTTTAATTGCTCTTGCAAAATTCTTGTAAGGAAATCTAAGTCAGCCTCCTGCTTTGACAGACGAAGCCTGTGGGAAGCTGGCTATTCCAGGAGCTCCAGGAAACACTGAGATGTCCTTCCAAACAGGACGCGGACAGCTGAAGGGCTCCAGTTACTCAAGAGGGGATAACGTGACCCTTTGCCAGCTGGAGAAAAGAAAGGAGTGGGGCGAGGAAGGAGGTGGAGAGGAGGACAGAGGAGGAAGGACAGTGACAGGAGGATGGGGGGAGTGAGGAAGGAGTGAAGCAGGACAAATGGGCCACAGCTGTCAAGCATGCTGGTGGAATGGAGCGGGAGCATCCTGCCCCTGGCCATAGCCCCTGCTGCACTTTGTGGGACAAGGAAGGTTCTTCCCCTTGGACCTCAGGGTATGACTGGTGATTTACCAACCCAAATTATACCTCGCTGGAAGTGGAAACCATTCTAGCTCACTCCCCCAGGATCATTAGGGTCTCTCACACAGCAAACTATGGTAAATGAACCTGCCATCTTCGTTTGTTTCTGTATATTCGGTAGAACTACTACATCTCCTGGACTTGATAGAGCAGCCTAATGTAGTAGGTGTTCTGTAGGGTCTAGGGGCACAGCCTCTCCATTCACCTGAGCTGGGTACTCCAAGGGTGTGCCCCCCCATGTGGATAGTGTGCACCCTCCTGAGGTAGTTGAGCCTTGGTTGCTTTTGGCACATCAATGGGAGGGTCTTATCTTTAGGCCAATCAACTGGGAAGACCGGCTGCAACCACTGTGGAACATCAGCTGTGCAGGGGCCCATCCCCATAGAGCAGGACTTACTTCAGTGGGGCTCTGGTGCCTGCTGAGGTCACCCCTTGAGTGTGTTGTTTGTGGAGGTTTTGGGGTGATGCTTCGATGTGGGCTGAAGCTGTCTACTGGGTGCAAGGGCTCTGAAACCTCCCAGGAGGTGCTGGCCAAGTTCAGCTCCCACCTGTGTCCTACCCAGCATGAGCTACAGAACAATCTGTAGAGGGCTCCTACTTGTGCTGGGCTTGGAAGTACCCAGGAGAGGCTAAGCTGTGAACCACGGCCAGCTGCCACTGGTGTCTGGCCTGGGACCACTTAGTGAGAGGCACAGGGCACACCAAAGTCAGATGCTGCTTGTTGGGGAGATTTTAGGAAAGTCTGAAGCATGAGCCAAGACAGACCATATGTATGGAAAAACCACTGGAAAGAGCTTAGGTGGGCCCACAATTTGGGTGGGACAGGGAATCACCAGGGCGGGGCGAAAATGTAGGCCAGGTTGATGGAGACAGCTGTGGCTCCCATCTGCTGGCCTTGTGGGGGAGGGCTCAGCAAAGGAGTAATGACCTCCTGCTGTACTCCTGTCTGGGAGAAAGTTGTTACTGTAGCTCTCGCCTGGGTGCCAGACACTTCAGTTCCTTCTTGTGGGTCTCTGGTGCTTTCTTAGCTGCTGCCCCAGCAGTGGAGCTCAGAAGGAGTGAGTCTGAATAGGTGTGTGCCCAGGCACTTTCAGTGGGACACCTGGGACCCCCAGCAGTCCTCTGTCTCACTAGCCACAATCCCTGCTGGGTTTTACAGCCAGAAGTCAAGAGGACTTGTCTTCCCAGCACTGGAACCTTGGGCCGGAGGGCCTGGTGTGCAACTGAGAACTCTCTCCTCCAGTGGCACCTCTACAGCTGAGATATCCTTCCCAATTTTTATCCGCCCTGAGCGTGGGACCATCCCCTTCTGCATCTCTGCCCCTCCCACCAGTCTCAATGGGGCTTCTTCTCTATGTACTTAGTCGCAGGACTTCTGCTCAGCTCCATTTCAGCTGGTTCTGAATAGTGGTCATTCTGTAATTTAGTTGTAATCGTGTTGTGGTTGCAGGAGGGTGTGAGTAAAGCCTTTACCTGGGCTGCCGCTTTGACTGGAGCTAGGCCTTTCTGTTATAAGCACGTTTTCCCATCAAATGACCCATATGTGTGCATTTACTTTAGAGCTTGAATAGCTTAAATAACTTTTTTCCAACTATGAAGTCTCAAGCCAACAAAGAAGTCTAGAAAATAATTTAACAAATGTTCATAACCCACTATCTAGATTTAACAAATGTCATTATCCATATTTGCTTCAGATCCTTAATAATAATTACAATAAATAATAATAAAATACTATCTTCCTGTCCAATGTTTTATACTTTTGTGTGTGTATTCTTAAACAATATGCATTATTATTTTATATTTTAAATCTATACCAAAATAGTATGACACTGTATACATAATTACTTTTTGGTGTTCCTTATCAATGTTTTTTTAAGGTTTATCTAAGTTGATACATGTGGCTCTGGTGCATTCATTTCAATTGCTGTATATCATTTCTTATATAACCCTACTGCAATTTATTTATTTATTCTCTTATTGGTGGGCATTCAAGACATTTCTAACTTTTCTCTATTATTAAAAACTGGTGCATCGAACATCCTTGCCTGTGTCTTCTTGTGCCCTGGAATCAGAGCCCATCCCAGGGACTATGCTAGCAGTGGGACTGCTGCATCGCCGAAACCCCTTTTTAAATTTAAGTGAGAGAGAAACAGAGAAATGCACAAGGTCTTAGATTTTCTTCAGGAAGGTTGGTCTTAATAAGGATTTGGGGCCTCTTTATTTCATCTGAGACTGAGTTCTTCACTTCCTTTCACCACTTACCTCCCAGATCTGAAAGCTGGGAAACCACTTCATCAGAGCCCTGATTATGAAGAATTTGTTAGTCAGAACTCTAAGACTAACTCATCCTGAAGTGGAACTGACCATGAGACCAGCGAACCTGTCATTTTTCTCTCCTTTCTCTCAGAATATCGCTTATCAACTGAGAACATGTTAAACAAGATATCAAGAACAATGAGCTTATTCAAGAAGGAAAAATCTCTAGGTAAGTAGAATGATCAATTAAAACTTCTGAATCTTCATGAACCCAGAGTGAAGGATGCCTCTGTGCTGCGACTTGATGAGTACCCAGTAATGGTATTTTTTCACTCCTCCTGGATCAGTTTCAGTGTGTCTGCATAGCAGATTCCAGGTGATGGAGAGGCAGCTTCATTTTGTAGTCTGTCAGTACGGACCTTTCCAGAAGGGGTGAAAAAAATTCTCCTATCGTGACCCCTCCTTCTTCATATCAACCCTCCCAGAAACAGTTCTCCCAAGCTGAGCACCGCCGAGGACTGACACACTCCATGAGGATCGCTGCTGCCTGGTGCCTGCAGTCACCTGAAGTGTCCTCAGCCCCACACGTGAACGGAAGTGTGCAACACCTGCCCCAGCCCTCCCCAAGGCTTGCTGGAGTACTTCAGGCCCGTGTGTCCCAGAGTGTGCTCGCTGTGATGGGCAACATGAACTAAGGAGGCCGGATCGGCTTCATTTTAACAGTCAGTGATTTTTAGGCATGTTTCACAAATGTTGCTTCTGAGAACAGGCTAAAATAGCAGCTAAGTTAAAAATCATTAATTTTCATTAAAAATATTAAGTATGTAAAGGTGTGTGTATCTATGGCAAATATCAGATGCTCATATGCAGATGAGTAGATTTAGGAGACATTACCTGAGCCAAAGCATAGTCTGGCTTAAAGCATTACCCTGACGTGAGTGTTGGGCACACCCCTTGAGGCCCTTGAGTCTGTTTACCCACCTCGAAAACACAGGGGTTGACCTAAAGCAGTGCTTCTCAGCCTTCCTTGCTTCCACCTTTGAATCACCTGGGCAAATTTAACAATACCGATGCCCAGCATTCCTTGCAGACCAAGTCAGTGAGCATCGCTGGGGGCCGGGCTGGGCATCTGTGCTCTTTTCCAAAGCTTCTCTACGTGATTGCCTGCAGGCAAGACCGAAAACCACCAAGTATGGTGATGTTTGAGGTTTCTCCCAGGTCTAAGATGAGTTTACTTTCTAATCCCAGGGATAGAATGTAAATGCAAAATAAGTGCCAATTCAGTAATGGTGAAGGAGGCCCGTTGTCCTTTCCTGGGTTTAGCAGGCCCTGCTGTAGTGTGTGGTGTAGAACAGGTGCTGACGGAACGTTGGACGGACGAGTGAGAAACTCAAGGTCAGCAGCATGCCCTTCTCAGGGCAGCCAGGACCAATCAAGTGGTCCGAAGTTAGGGACCGAACTCACAAAAGACTGATGTTATTAAACCTGCATTTCAGTTTATTCATTTCCAAAGGAGTTATTCTGGCTCCAAGACATGGAACCAGCCTTTGCCCAGTGCAGCCCCCTCCTGGTGAGTGGGTCAGCCCGTTACATGGTGAGCACAGACCTAAAACCGGATCGTCTTGTATGCTATTTCTACCAAGTTCTGCTGATGTGATCTGATGGCCTGGCGTCCGAGTCTTTGAGTCTGTTTTTACGTAAAGGGTCAGGATCAATCATCAAGAAGCAGAGTGCCTGTTGGACCTCCTGGGGACACAGATTTTCATTCTCCAACTTTCCTTTTCAAATATAGATGCAGATCACAGCCTGTCATTTACACTCGCTCGTTACCACAACACACAGTTCCCTAAGGATCAGATTGTTTTGCATTGAGTTCGGCAGCTGGCTAATGACAGGCTAGGGCCAGGCACCTTAATCCCCTCAGTAAGGTCACTCCAAAGCACTGTGCAAGATGCGTTACTTCTGGAAAGCTGTCCTGTAGACAGCTAATCCGTCCCCTTGCAGGCTTGACTTACGGGGGTGGCATCTGCTGACCTTACGCTCTGGGAGCCATCTTATTCTGAGGGCTGTAGCTTTTTGTCCACTGTCTACAGTTACGACGACTAAAAATGCGTTGGAGGGTAAAGAATCTGCAAGGGGACTTGGCACCCTGGACTGTACTCCTCATATTTTGGTATCCTATTTCAAGGTAATAGCCTTGTTACAATGCTAAGCTGCATATTACCTGCTTGACCAATAATATTTCATGGTAGAGTGGACTAGAAGCCAATTTTTATGCTGAACTTTTGAAGACATCACCTTTTCCCTACAAATGTACCCAATAACCGTGTTGCCTGGGAGTTTCCTGATAACACCATCACCACTGGGCCCCCATACACGGAATTATCTACCTTCCCAGTGCAGATGTCAACGCTTCATTTTTCTCCTGCAAACAGAAGCTTCCGTCCATGTGCATGAGGCCTCCCAAAGGCCGCTTCCACCTCCACCTCCAGCAGTATCATCGTGAGCCGGAGCCCAGAACACAGAGACGGGCTTGCGGTGCACAGGTGCTGCTGCGTGTCCGGAAAGACGTATGGAATGAGCAGCTGCAGGCTCACATGGAACTATGGGTGTGTTTCTAAATCCTTGCATGCCGCTGACTTGATGAACTGTGTGAGTGGCACTAAGAGACTGGCAGATCCTGATCTAGGGCAGAAACACATTAGGCTCGACCCCCTGTTGCCCTGCACTTGAGTGTGCTTAAATCGGAGTGTGTGCTCCCGCCGCAGGAGAACATTAGTGTGACTCTGAGGGCTTGCTCTCATACGAAGGAGGCTCTTCCCTACTGTTAATTTACATTCTTTCTCTTACACTTCTAGTCTAATTCAGCGATTTTGCGACCTTTTTCATCTCAGGCACACATAAACTAATTACTGAAGTTCTGTGGCACACCAAAAAAAAGTTTTTCCCAATCTGACAAAAAAGTAGATATAATTTTTGATTCATTCACACCAAATGCCTATTGTGTTGGCTGTTGTCATTTCTTATTTGACAATCTAAGGGAAAAGAGCTCAGTGCCCCAGACTAAATAGTCAGGTATTGCAGTTTTAAAAATTGTTAGAGCACATGAGTGTGCCATAGCACACTGGTTGAAAATCACTCTTCTGATTGAACCAAGGGCAAGTGAGTGTTGGCACACAGGCATGTGTGTTAGTGTGTGCGTGCAGGCGCTTTACACAAACAGAACATTTATGGAAGGAGACACAAGAAACTGGAAACAGTGATTACTTGAGGGAAGCGGGCTAATGAACTGAGGTGGGAAAGAGATATTTTTATTTTAAAACCTTCTTGCTATTTTAGATTGCTTCTCCGTCCATTAAATAAGAGATTGTATTTAAATGATCATGCGACTTTCTACGTCACTTCTCTAAGAGTCTATAATGCTCATGAATTAGGGGTGTATTTTGTACTTATTTCTCTAATCTCTACTGAATTCAACTCTATTGGTTATTTAGAAACACCTCATTCTTCCAGCATTGCCTGCGAATGACATTTTTTACACTCTGAATTGCCCAGGGACATGAATCTAATTCGTTTAAATTGTTGAAGTTTGGAATAATTTCTGATACACTATTTATAAGTTATTTTACATACCTTCCTATCTTTTGTTTACAGCTTTGTAGAGGTATGTTTCACATACCGTAACATTCACCTATTAAAAGTTGAGTGATATTTAATATATTCACAGAGATATACAAATATCACTACAATCTAATATTAGAACATTCCAGCACCCCCAGAAGAAACTTCATCCCATTAAACAGCCACTCCCACTGATCTCTTTCTGTCTCTATGGATTTGCCTATTCTGGACATCTCACGTATATAGAATTTACCATGATTTGTGTTCCTATCCTCTTAAACAGAGTAAAGGGTATTTTACCTTTTCTTAATAATTTAGGCTTATTATTACTGACAGTATGCTCATGATGACCCCAGGAAACACTGAGGCAGGGTGGCTGCTTGCCTCTAGATTCCATGGCCCGTTAAAATATGTGACTTTGTTAGAGCTTTGCTGCTCAGGTCATGAGGCGAACTCTTGAATACCTTATCTTACAACCTTTGATTATCCTTCTATCCATCATTCCATTCCTGGTGCTCCCATTTTTGCAAAGGTGGACCATTAGTACATATTGAGGTCAGGCCTGAGGTCTCATGTCTTCTCTTGACCCAGACCCACAATAGAACTCAGCTCTGAATCTCTGGTGTGTTTCTCTCTTTCTCCTGAAGTGATTAAACAAACCAGAACCTTCCCTTCTTTTCTACTATTTTGAGCATTTCATATGACTCAGTCAGCCAAATTCCATCTGAGAGATAAATCCGCCAGGAGTATTTTATAAACTTTCTGGTTTAAACGGTATTAAAAACCTTTTGGTTCCTTGTATCCTTCCTCTCCCCTTTCTTAAAATAGTCTGTAGCTTTCATGTCAGGGACTTTACTGACTTCCTTTTCTCTAAAATTGCATAATAGTAGGAGAGCATTTTCCCTCGTTTCCCTTGAAGTGGATGCATAATCAAAATATTCTCAAATGCAAACCTCAGGTAGGTGGGGCAGGGCTTCCCTTAAATCAACAGGGTGCATGTCTGCCATGTCCAAGAGCATTTGTATGTTTGGCAGGGGAGAAGATATTTGACATCTGAACTGTCCTAGGAAGTAGGGTCCCTGTAAGCATTTTCTTTGCCTCTTGGCAGGAATGGTACCACAGGGAGAGAGTCTAAGTTGGGGCACCGCCTCGGGCCTGGGTCAGATTCTTACAGGGGTTGTTGGCGGTCTGAGTCAGTTCAGCAGGGAGGGAGCTGTTGCTACCCTGCATTTGGCTAGAGGAGCATGGCAGGGTCTGACCAGGAGCATGTCATGGGACTCCAAGATTTCATGGCTTCTCCTCTTATGTCAGGATAGCCCCAGAAATTTGGGGTGCCCTTGCTGAGAACAGCTCTGACTTATGACTCTGGAGACCCAAGAAAATTCAGTCCATGTCAAAAGAGCAGCCCTTCACTGGGCCTCACTTGGGCAGAGAAAGGACGGCAAGGAGACAGTGCCTAGCACACGGCAGGCACTCAGTGAACATCTGCTGAGTGACCCCCAGACCTCTGGTGTTGGGTAGCTGGTAGCGACTGTCTGGCATGAGATGCTGAGAGAGAGCCTCAGGCTCAGGGAGGCCAGAAATGCTGTAACTTAGGGTTGATCTACCACGGGTGCAGGCGAGCAAGCGGAGAGAAGCCCAAGAAGTAAGTCTCAGGGTGGGAGCTGAGAACAGAAGCCCGGCTTGAAGGCACTGAGGTGGCCTGAAATTGCAGGTGGGCACCAAGACGCTGACCTGATAGCAGGGGACTCTGCTGAGCTCAGACCTGGGTAGACTAGCGGACAGGGTCCGCCCAGGCCCAACACACGGTGGCCACCACTGAGGCAGCCTCCGCAGTGGCTGTAAGGTTGGTGGGCCTGCGTTTGACCAGCCAGGACGCAATCCCTCCATAAGTGACCCTGCACTGCCCTCTGGTGGTGAGCGTCATCAAACGCACATTGGCTTAAAAGGATTTCTTTACAATTTAGCAGATGCCCTCGGCATTTGGGCTTTGGGACAAATATAACCAAGCTACATGAACCCAATACTGCTGTGCTGTGAGTATAATAACCAGGAAAAGTAATGTACGTTATACCTCTGTCTGGTTCCACCAATAGCCCGAGACAATTCAGTTAGCATTGAAGAACTAGCACTAGTAAACACTTAAAATGTGACAGGCATTGTAATTGGCCCTTTATTTTTGTCATCCGATGAATGTCCAGGAAAGGAACTATAGTTATTTACATGTTACAGATGAAGAAACTGAGGCTCGGGGAAGAAGTCTCACTCTTGCTGCAAGAATCTGACATTCTGTTCTGGGCGCCACAAGTCTGTTCCCAGTGGTGCCCCACCTCAGGCAGTGGGAACCAGAGGGGAGTGTTTTACCAACATATTGTCATAATTAATGTTGATTACTTCTTGTTCCATTTTTAAAAATATTTTATTTATTTATTTTTAGAGAGAAGGGAGGGAGAAAGAGAGGGAGAGACATCAATGTGTGGCTGCCTCTCACGCACCCCCAGCTGGGGACCTGGCCTGAAACCCAGGCGTGTGCCCTGACTGGGAGTCGAACCAGCAACCCTTTGGTTCGCAGGCTGGTGCTCAATCCACTGAGCCACACCAGCCAGGGCTATTTCTTGTTACATTTTAAAATTTAGACTAAATTCTGGGTGTCTCACGGGATGAAGGGATATTACCAGTCAGCGTGTCCAGAAGAGGACAGCTAGGAAACTGGGCTCTTTCACATGGAGAGGCAAGGATTCATAGGACTGTGGTAGCTGTTTTCTGACCGTTGAAGATCCAGGAGAGTAGGTGTACACTGTGTCTCCAGGGTGCAGACCCAGGGCCAAAGGAGCAGAGTTCAGCTGCACATCAAAGCATTTGGCTAGCCAGCCGGTAGGGGCCGTCGCACCAGTGAAAATGATGGCCCGTGGAGGTGGGGCATCTTCGGGAAGGCTTAGACAGGAGGTCACTGGGAAGTTGGTACAGGAAATCACTTGTGGGTGGAGGCCCCACCATCTCCTCTGAACGTAATCCTGCCTGTGGGCAGCAGTACTGGCACTAGCCTGCATGTGGCAAGTGGCAGCCTTGCTCAGTAGGAGCCCAAGCCTGTTTGGTGCCCGGGTTCCCATACTTGGCTGGACATCTTTTCACTTGAAGGGGTTTACAAACTACTGATGCCTGGCAGGTAGAAGGGGGAGTGGGATTGGACTGTATCACCAGAAATTCTGACTTAATTGGTCTTGGGTGAGAGCTGGGCCTTGGGACTTTCTAAGAGCTCCCAGGTGGTTGGTTCTAAAGGGAGTGACTTTGATTGAGTGCTTTGCACTGCCGTTTCTCTTGGATCAATGGGCAGCTTGTCCCACATTTTTTTTTTTCTTTCACTGTACTCTGTAGGAGGAACCTGGGCCCAAGGAAAAAAACTAGGAGCATCAAAAGAGATGTCACCAGAAGCTGGAAAGAATACTAGCTCATTAGAGGAAAGAAAATAAAAAGGTTCCTCTTGAAGCCAGAGAGAAAGAAAAAACAGGAGCCCAAGCAGAGCACACAAGGAAGTGATAGTCATTCGGTTCCCTCATGAAATGAATTGAATCATGCCACGCACTGGGCAAGGGAATGTTCTAGAAGGCAGGGTAATACACTAGGCCGGGGGCAGAATGCCCATCTCCTCCAGTAGCTTTGGCTTGTGGCCAGGCACTGTGATGCTGGGATTCGGGAGTGTTTGGGGACCTGGGGGCGTGGGCCGGCCAAAGTAGATTCACGGGGAGAGTCTGGGCGGCGGGGGAGCCCTCCTGAGGCGGAACTGATCCTGAGAGGCACTGGGCTCCTGCCTGGTCAGTGAACTGGCCCAGCCCATGGCCTCTGTCCCAGGTGTGGTGGCTGCCCCCAGACCTGCCCCCGCCCAGCACCAGGGTCTCACAGAGAGAAGGAGCCACCCTAATGACAGAAACAGCTATTTCCATAACGCTTCCAGACTCTGGGGCATGGTCCATACTGCTCTGGCCCAGGCGGGGACCGGGGTGCGGCAGGTGACTGCAAAATGTAAGGGGACAAAAGAAGCTGGGCAATTAATAATATTCATATTTCAACGCAAGATTTTTCAGTCAAAATTAATGCAAAAATATCCATGGTGAACAAAATGTTAAATTAAGGCGGGGTGGCATTAGTGGGCTTTCCTTTTGCTTTGGCTGCAATATGGCACGGTGCTGTCAGGCTTGTGTGCCAACGAGCAGGCAAAGGCAGAGGGGACGTCTTCTCCCACTTTGCAGGCACGTCTCCAGGGCCACCCACCAGCTCTGGCCCTGGGGAACCTGATTGCTTCAGCTCTTGGCTGAGGACTGGGCGGCCGGCAGAGCTGGGGCGCCACCTAGTGGGAGCCTCCTGGCGCCAAGGAGTGAAAGGCGGTGCCAGGCAGAGCGACAGAGACGCCCAAGGAGGCCCAGGAGAGGCATTGTCAGCGCGGTGGGAGGTACTCCTGGTGGCACTTGACGTGGGGCAGCTGGGGACTGGTGAGAGTGTGACTCTCGCAGTTACTGAGGGCTGGGTGCCCCCACGGCAGGAAAGCCCCATTCAGCCGTCAGTGCTGCCATGAGCAGGTGGGGTGGCCTTGAAACAGTCACACATCTTCCCCAGCCTCTTCTGGGAAGTAAGAGGGTCGGCCGGGACCATCTCTGGCTCCGTCCTCTCCAGCCCTCTGTGAACACGTCTCTAGTTCCAGGACTAGCGAGAGAAAACCAGCTCTGGGAGAAACTCAGCATCCTCCTGTCTGTCGGCAGCATCCTGAGCAGAACCCCCACCAAGGCGCTCCCCACGTGGGGGTGTGCCCGCACTGGCCTCAGTGAGGTGGCTTGTTCTTGAGACTTACAATAAACAGTCTGTGTCAAACAATTTAACCCTTAAATATTTATACTAATAATTAATTCATATAATCTTAGATCCTTAGACCCTTAGGGTAGGTGAATAGCAGTTTGTGAGCACCCAAGATTAAAAAGGAAAAAAAAAAAGCAGAGGTTTCACTCAGAGAATTTTTTTTTAAGGCTCTTTGAACTAGAAAGATGCTGAGAAATTTCTAAGGCAGTCATTCACCTGGGAACTTGTTAGAAATGTCAAGTCTTGGGTTTTACCCCAAATGTGTGAATCAGAAAAGGGGCATTGGGAACAAACCTTCCCGAGGATTCTGGGACATGTTAAAAGATAAGAAGCCCCACTTCTCCATCCCTCCTGTGCCAACTAGGCCCGGGGGTCCTGCTGGCCTGCAGACTCTGACTCGGTGCCCGACGACTGGCCAGTGGGGAGGCGCGAGAGCATCTGACGTGGGCCAGGATTTCCACGAGTGCGCGTGGTCGTGGCGGGAGGTGGCCGGCAGGGGAGCAGAAGGCAGCCACGTTTGTGGGCGTGCAGGTGTTGGGTGGGCGTCCCGGAGTCTGGGCGATCGTGGATCCGTGTGGTGTTTTGAATAAGAAAAGTAAAGAGAACTATGTTGCATCGGCTAATTTGAGTGGATTAGGCTGTGACATGGGTTGCCTTGACCCTGCATGCCCTCCTGGCCACAAGGCTTGCAAACCATGTAGCTCAGTACATCTTCCTAACCTAGCACCAGCCTTAAAAGCCAGAAGGGCTTCAGTGAAACTGTGAGAGGTAGGAAGGAGACCTGTGAAAACTGCTTCTTCCTTTTGCCTTAGAGTAATGATTAACATTCAAATCATCTTTGTACCTCAGGAGCTCAGAGTGATTTAAAACATAGAGCTGCTATAATTTTTTCCTTACAGATATGGCTCAGGCCACACACACACACACACACACACACACACACACAAAAGGCCCACATTTGTCTTCAGCCCCATATTCCAGGTAATGAAACAGAAGCAGCATTACCCAGAATTACAGAGCGAGACAGAGTGTAAAGGAAGGAGGACGGTGGGAACCCAGGCCGAAGGAGCTTGCCTCTGTGCCAGCACCAGCCTCTGGGGCAACAGAAATGTCCCTGGGATCAGAGTCAGGCATTTGAAACTCAGCCATGGGGCTGTTTGGAGTTCAGAAGTTTGGGGCTCCCTCATGGGTGAAAGGACTGATTTCAGGTTTGGGGGCAGCCTGGCTGGTTCTTCCCTCTGACCTCTCCCCAGGAGGGGACACAGAAGAAAGGGGGAGAAATAGGTAGTGGGAGACACTTATGTAATGCTCCCCCTGATTGCAGCAGGACCTGCTGGGGCCGAGGCTGAAGTGCTGACCTTCCTACAGGGAGTGACTGCCTTGGCCTTATCTCTGGTGAGAACAAGCCCCTGGGGCGGCACGCCCGTGGCCACTAGAGATTAATTGTGGCTTCATCAAATGGAATGTAATCAGTGTGTATTTACTGACCACTGATCACACTATACACAAACCCTTTTGTCGTCTGGATATGCTGTGGGACTGAAAGCAACTCACTTTAAAAGGTAAAAACTCATGTCCTTTTCATTTACTTTCCAACAGGGGTCATCATGTGTGAAGGCTGTGGCCTGGCTGCCTCCTGGGACAGTGGTGCAGTGACCCTGGACACTGTGTGTTAGGAGCATCCCTGAAACAGCCCCGGCAGTGTGCAGGCGAGTTCTGACTGGCTGCTGTCATCATTCCCTCCCCCGCCCAGCCAGGCCCCCAACGCTGAGCCTAGGCGTGGGCAGCTTCTCTCTGCCTCCCTGACTTCGGTCTGCTCTGCGGGCTCCTCATGGAGCAGTGTGGATTGTGAGTAGAACATTTACGCGCCCTCTGTAACTCAGAGAGAGGCTCACATCCCGAACGCACCCCCTTCCAGAAGCCAGCAGCCTGTGAGGTGGCGGTGAGACAGATCAATGGCCACAGCAGAAACCAAGAAGGAGGAAACCTGATGTTTCTGGCTGAGAACCATTATCTGAAAGGCTGACTTTTGCCCCTAGGAACGCTGCTAGGACCCTCACCTAATAAGCACCCACATGGTAATGTTCCTGTAGGTAGTTAGCTAAATATTAATACAGCAAAGAGAATTAGACATTGAGCTGAAAAAACTGGGGAGCAAGAGCCTTGTTCTCCAGGTCTGCACACCTGTTGCCCACGAGACAGAGACCCCAGGCCCAAAATAGGGGCAGCTGCTTTGGTGCTATCCTTGCCCAGGATGGAGGATGAACTATATTTGGAAACATCGGTCCCTCCACCCACCCATTGCCCTCCCCTCCCTGCGTCTTGGGACGTCAAGATGGGCATTCTCTCTCCCTTTTCTGGCCAGGCTTTCTTGGGGACATCTTCCTTGTCCGCTCCCTGTTCCTGGGCACATAGTTGGCAGGTGGGAAACAATGGATGAGTGAGAAAATGTATAAAGAAGCACAGGCCCGGAGGTCCCGGCAGCAGGGCGTGGGGGAGGGAGAGGCTCCGGTGCTGGGGCGCAGGAGCCGGCGGGGCAGCACCTCACCCCCAAGGGCCTCCTCTCTGATACTTGATTCTCTCCTTAGGCTCATCAGCGAGTGTGAATGGCAAACAGGTGTCCCCACACTCGTTCCAGAAAACCAAGAAAATCAAGTTCATGGTTAGGATCGCTCACAGGTTTGTGAAGAACCACTTCTGGGTCATTATTGCCTGTTTATTGCCGATATGCAGAGGCAGAAAGTCAGAGTACAGGAAGAATCGTTTTCCTCAAGGGCACACAGATACCCCCACCACTTTACCTTCTCTGCTAGGAATCCAGTTCAGCACACGCACTGAGGACCTGCTGTGGACAGAGCCTGTGCTTATTGCTGAAGGAATCCACTTCCTTCTGGTCTTAGACTGAAAAAGCATGTCACCCTGTCTCCTTTCCCTGTCTCTCATTAACTCCATGTTTTGTTTCACTTTTCAACATTATTATTTAGTCCTTATATTGCCTTTATTGTCCTTGAGTTTCAAGGTTCTGTCTCAATTATTTTTGTATTCCTGAGTCACTGGGTTACCCTATGCTGGTGACAGCAGTCCATTTTCTTGATTTAAGCTGCTCCTTCTCTCAGCAAACTGGTGTCAGAGTTCTTGACAAAGTGCCCTCAGGGCGCCTATCACCTGCACCCCCAAATCTCCCCAAGGCTCCTAAAGAAGGGACACATCTCATTTGGGAGAACATGGAGAGGGCACCCCAATGCCCGGGCGTGGGGGCTTCTGGCTCACTGCCATGGAAAGCCTGAAACGTCTTAGCTAAAAATACTCAGTGCCGTCCTAGGCCCTGGCTCCCAATGGCTTGCTGCTGGGGACACGAACGCCTCCGGAATGTCTCGGCATGGCTCAGGGTCACCGGATCGTGGCTCAGCTCCAGCAAGCAGCCTCAGAACCTCTTGGCCTCAGATGTTTTTAGCAGAGGGATTACTGGCAGGGGTGGAAATAGACCTCCATATTCTGGGCGGCTCCCTCACCCCACATTCCTTGGCGCTTTGCTTTATTAGAGCTCTCAGCTGTCACCATGATCCAGGCATGGAGATAGGAGAGGCCTCCCTCACCAGCTGGTGGCAGCCTGCAGGCTGCAAGTGCACCCCTCATAAGGGCATGTCACTCGTACTGGAAGCTGTGTGGGGTTCAAACATGTTTATTTCCTCTGGCCCAGTATCCAGGCAGGAGGGCCATTCATCCGAATGTATGAAAGTCTCCTGTTTTATTTTTAAAAGGTTGTGGAGCTTGAGGGAGGAATCACACTCTTTAGAAAAAGACCATGATGCCGGAAGAGCAGGCCCCGGCCGCGGGTGCACCCTGAACCCCACCAGGGTGAATGAAGAGAAAGGTGGCAGGCAGGCCATCTGTGAGGACAGCCACCGAGCTGGGAATACAAACATGCCACGCGAGAAACAGGGCGCTTTGGTCAGGCAGGGAGGCCTGCTTTCCAACTCCTGAGGGAGGATTCCCTGGAAAACAGCCAGTGGGGGGTCACAGAACTACTCGGAGACGGGCAGCAGCCCCTCCAGACGACACCACTTCGTTTTTCTCCAACATCACTGGACGAACAGAACTGAACAAACCATCAGTAAGGAGAGGAAGTGCATACTGGTTACCGTTGCTGTGAAAGCAGCGCTGAGCCCAGCGTGGTCTGCGTCTGTCGCTACACAGAACTGCACACACACGCAGTCACACGCAGTCACATGCCCACTAAAGCTCCTAGAGCGGACGTTCACAACAGCTCACTACTGTACACCTTCAGCAGCGCAGGGGGGAGTCTTCGGAGGCCTGATCCAGAGCTCCTGAAAGGAAGGGGGTGTGGCCTCCTGCTAGGCCCCGCATCCCAGCACCGACCCCCAAAATCACAGAACCCTGCTCACGTGGACTCAAAACTCCCCAGCGCCCTAGCATGCTTTCTCGCTCCTGCTCCAAGCCTGGGGTTTTCAGAAAAGGCAGAGGGAATCGAACCAGGGGAGAAGTATCTCACGCTAATTATTTTTTGATTTGAGAGTAATACATCAGTGTCTTCTGCAAAAAGGAGATGGTGGAGTTTCAGAGAACCAGACTAAGTCTGCCCAGGTTTCATTCAGGGGATATTCTGGAAAGGAAGGGGAGGGTTGGGGGTGAGGTGGCTATGCCACATGAGCTGGTGCCTTATATGGAGAGCCAGGAAAGACTGAACCACCAGGACCGGAAAGGAGGCCGGACCAGAGAGGGGGCCAGTGGTTGCTCCTCCCCACCAGATTTGCCAGCACTTGGTGCTGCTATATGCAGGTGTGGGACTGAAAGTGAAGCAGAGAGCTGGCGGACAGGTGGGGCAGATGTGGCAGGAGCAGGCAGGTTAGAGAAGACACATTTCTAGTAGAGAGAGCAGGGTTAAGGGCTGGGAGCCTGAACACCCCCCCCCTCCAGCCCCAGCAGGGGACCTCGTTTGCCAGTGGTGCCAGCCACCCCCACCAGCAGCTGCTGTGGGGGAGCACATTGGTCACATGGGAACTGCAAGAGGTAGACATTGAGCAGAAGCGACACTGAGCTGACACGGGTGCCTGCTGTGTATACAGACGTCTGGGCCCCGGGGTGGCCTGGCCCTTGACACAGAGCCCAGGCTGAAAGAACTGAGCCGCCTCAGTGACAGCACAAGGGGGCTCAGAGGCCGGCCCAGGCTGCAGGAGACCAGTGCCCAGGCCAGAAGCCCAGCAGCAGGGGGCCTGGATCGGCTTTGAGGGGCCCCGCGAGAGCTAAGCCCAACCAACCTCAGGGGCGGGCCCAGGAGGAAGTTTTGGGCACCAAACCAAGCTGAGTGGCAGAGGGAAGGAAAGAGAATACAACAGTTTGAGCCAAAACGACATGAACCCCCAGAACTCCAGGACCTCAGCTCTATGCCTTCCAGCAGCCAAAGGGGAGAAATCAGTCTGGGCAGAGTGGGGAGGAGGAGCCAGATTAGTGCTCTCTGGGAGGAGGTCTCTGTCCCGGGGACACTGGATTTGGGCATCAAGGTAAACAAACCTCTCCATGGAGTAGGGACCCCTTCCCCCTACCCCAGGGGCTTCCTTTGAAGTAGTGGGGTAATCACTGCTCCCCCCAGCCCACCCAGAGCCCTGCTCTCAGACTGTGGCGCCAGTAGGGATCACTGGGCACTCTGAGGAGCTCTTAGGCCTGAAAGCCTCAGGGGCAGAAGTGCCAGACAGCCTAGGAGTCAAAAACTTGCACCAATCTAATGTCGGCTGGGGAGGTCCCTCAATCACATCAGGAAGGCAGGGCCCAGAAAGGGCAAGCAACTGGCTCAAGGGCTCACAGCTAGCCCAACTAGGCCAGAGGCCACGGCTGCAGCCTCACAGGGGAGGGAACCACAGACGACTCCAGAAAGAGGAACCAAGGTCCTCAAGGGCCACGGGAGGACAGTGAAGATTCTAAGAACAGGAAGGCGAGACATGAACAGCTGCGGGAGGACAAACCGTCAGCACCAGACCCGTCCCGCCCTGGGCCGTGGACACACACCTGAACATAGGATGGGCCCAGGGAGCATCCTCTCCCGCCCAGAAAATGGCCACTTCGTCATAGGAGAGCCAGGCCCAAGATGGTGACTCAGGACGTCACAGGGACAACACAGGGAGGGCAGGCGCCAATGCCACTCGCCTCTGCACCAGACAGCCAAGAAGCCAAGCGCTGTGGATCCTGGGTCTGGGGGCCTCTGCCCTTAGGGCCTGCCTAGCATTACAGCGGAAGCCTGGAGAACTCAGAAAGGTGGTCGACTTTGTCAAACACTCCGGGCACGCTTGCGCCCCAGATTACACAGACATTAGCCCTGACTTGGGCTTGAAGTCACAGGCACCAGGGAGGCAGCAGCGGCTGCACTGAGACCAGGGCATCTCACCCTCTTGCAGCCTAAGGAGCTCCCCGCCGCAAGGCCGGTTAGGGTCCCACCCCTCTGTGGTCGGACACTGCTGGACAGACACGGGAGGAAAAAGGCAGGAAAAGGCCTGTGTCGGAGAGAAGGCAGCCCCTCCCCGCAAGCAGCCTGGTAAGGCCCCCCTGCTCTGCGCACCACCCGGCCCTCAGGGCACCAACTCGAACTTGGGGGGCCCGCGCGCCCAGCTGAGAGCCAGCAGGGGGCGCTCGTGGTCCTTGTCGGACTCGGGCTGGCTCTGAGCTCGCTTGGGCTTGGGGTTCGCTGGCGGGTCCGGCTGCTGCACCGACATGGTCCTGCGCAGGTGGTTGCGCTTCCGCAGGAAGTCGGGCTGCGCGTGCAAGCCGAAGCTGCCCTTGCGCAGGATCATCCACGAGCTGTTCTTCTTGGGGCGCGAGAGGTGGCTGGCCTCCAGGACGGCCAGGTGGGCGGCGTCGCCCTCGCTCAGGAACTGCGGAGGGGACAGGAGTCAGGCCAGTCGGGCGGGGACAGGCCTCTGGTCCGTCCCGCCACACCCCAGCCTCTCCAGCACCGGACCCTGGGGTCTGCAGCCTCTCCGTGGAACCCCCAGGAAACTGGGAGCTCGCTACCATTCTAGGCTCGCCCTCCTGCTCTGCACAACTGAGCACTTACGTCTGTACCTGTGGGGCATTCCAGAATTCTGGTTCTTGACGAGGGTGGAACTCCCATCCTTGTCGCTTTCACTGAAACCCCAAAGCCTAAGTCTCTCCCATCCATCATCCACCTTGCACCCCATGGAACTTAGCCATTTTATGGCCCCCCACAACTGCCCTTCCTGCCAATCCTCCCACTGTGTGCTCCAACACTGCTCACAGTGTGGACCTGGGCCATTGCAGGCAGGCTCTCAGGCGCCACCCCAGACCTGCAGAATCAGAATCTGCCCTTAAACAAGACCCCCCCACATGATCCACAAGCTCGTTTCAAATGTGAGATCAGTGCTGCTCTGGGGATCCTCACTGTGGAATCCCCATCCTCTGACCCTCACCTGCTGGCCACTCTCCAAGTTCACTCTCAACATGCCCCAAAGTTCATCAACTTCCCTTCAATCTGCTTCTCAATGCTAATAATATCACCAGGTCACCACACCAGAAATGGGTGCCACCCTGCACATCTGATCCGTTCGTGAGCAAATTCAGTCCATTCTGCCTAGAAATGCCTCTTGGACCTCCCACTTCTCTCCTCCAGGCCACTGCCCTGCCGCACCCTCCCATGCCCCTCCCACCTGCAGCCAGAGGGGCCTCTCTGAATCACAGCAACTCAAGAGTTCCAGCAGGATGCAGCGTCAGCCCAGCGCTCCCGCTGCTTCCCCGCCCCGCCCCTGCACGCCCCCGCCCCCCATCACAGACAAGCTGTCGCTTGCAGTTCCCAGAGTGTACACGTTCTCTGTCACCTCCTGACCTTTGCTTTGGCTGCTGCCTCTGTCACAAACGCTCCTCCAGCCTCAGGCCCTTTTAGGACAATTTCTTCACACTCCTGGAAACCAGCCTTGCCCGTCCAGCAGAGCTGCTCCTGTCTGGGGCCCCACCATCCTTTGCGCTCCCCCACTTTGGCTCTTGCCACACTGTGCTGTCACTGTCTGCAGATTTTTCCATCTCCCTACTAGACTGGATGACATAACATGCGATTCCACCAGGGACTCTCCCTGGCTCCCAATACAGAACCCATTTCCAGGCAGGTGCCCAGTAGTATTTGTTGAATGAATGAATGAATGAATGAAGCAGATTAAGGAATGAACAAATAAAGGAATAACCACCTACTCTACTCCCCCTTACCCTTTCCCTGGGCCCCAGCCCCCAGCCCCAACCACCTGGCACTGGGTTTGGTACTTCTTGGTGGGCCGGCCCACAATGAAGATCTGGGAGGGGGGCAGGCCCAGCACGCTGTAGACGGAGATGTCCTTCGTGGAGCCGTAGGCAGCGCTGATTTTGATGAAGCACTGAAACACAGAGCCGCTCATGGAGGGAGAGGGAGGCCCAGGCAAACCACCCCCAAAGGATTCCTAGATCATCCCCCTGGAAACTCCTCCTGGGGGACCCTCCATCTGCACACTAAAGCATCCAAGCCATGGGTCCACCCTGCAGTGGCCTCCCCTCTCCGCCCCTACCCTGCACCCCACACTCTGAGCTGAGCAGCACAAACGGTAGGTTATGCAACATGGGGCAAAGTGTTCCCTTGTGGACCAAGGAGCTGAGAGCCAGGCAGACACATCACGGAACAGGGCTGGAGCCAGTTCTGTCTGGCCCCCAACCCTGTGCCGTCCTCACGGCAGCAGCCTGCTGCTGGCTGGTCAGACATCCTCCCCAGAAGCCTCATCCCAGTTCAGAGAACTGTCGGCTCCTCCTCATTCCAGGGTCACCTCCAGACCCTTGCCCACCCCACCGGGACACAGCCTCACCTCCTCTGAGGTGCTCACCACCTCGCTGAGCCTCACTCTGAGCCCCCCATCAATGTCATCTTCTTTTCTCCCCCTCCCCCTCCCCTCAAGTTCGCTGGAGACTCCTGGTCCCAGGTCACAGCTTTTCTTCCTCCTAAGTCCCACCATCACTGGGATATCTTCCTCAAGGTCTGCAGTGACTGTCACCTCCAAGACTGAACCCAGAACGGCCCCTCTGAACCCTGAATGTTCGCTCTCCCACGCTGACCCCACTCCTTCCCTCCTCTGTCTCTTACAGCCGCTGCAGCCTTACCCACCCCTGAGTTCTCTGCATGCCTCTCCTGCCTTGCCCCCTCCTCCCCTGCCTGAGCACCTCCCTGTGTTCCCTCCCCTCCACCTTGCATTCTCCAGCCCCTCTCCCTCCTCCCACACCCCCCCTCCCCCGCTACACCTCCGCCGGGAATCCTCTACGAGCACCTTCTCCATTTCTATATGCTGGCTGCTGAGAGCTTCTGGAGAAACAGAACCACGCAGCTCTGGCCCCACATGTTCTCTCTGCTCCCCACCCTCCAAAGAAACTCCTCCCAACTTTTACTTCCCTACCCAGCCCTGGATGTCAACGCCAAGAGAGGGCTTCCTCAGCCCACTGGCCCCTCCGCATTAGCTGGCCCATCCCCAGCTTGCCTTCAGCCAGAGGAAGGAGCGGCTTCTTTGTCCCATCCTGTCCCGCCTCCTGGTCCACCGCAGCTCGCTCCTGTGACTTCAGTCCAGCGAGTCCCTTCCTACCCACACAGCCCTCTGAGCCGAGATCCCTCTCCTCTGCTCCCCACCCCGCTGCTTCTGCCCCCTCGGCCCTCTCAGGTGACCCTTCTTCACCAAGGTCATCATCGTGAGGACAGTTCTCACCAAACCACAGCTCTGCACAAGGACACTCTCTCCTTCTTGAACCCTGCTCCTCCTCCCTGATACCGGGAAGCTTCCCCCTCTGGCCTCCTCCCCACCTGGCTCTGTGGTTCCTGGGCTGGCTCTCCTTCCAGCTCTTGGGGGTGCTCAGCAGAGCCCCTTCTCTCTCTCCCTCCCATGGCTTCATGGACCTGCCTCAGCTGGGACCAACGTAGCTCACGTCCAACAGCCAGACAAGCCTCCATGTGTCCGCCTCCAGCCTGGTTCCCTTTCATTTCATCCATTATATTTTGGGTGCCTATCCTGTGTCATCATGGCCCCTGATGCTGGCGACATACTGGTGACAAAACACAGGAGCTCTGCCTCCCTGGAGACTATGGTCAGGTCAGGTTACCAAAGAAAGCTCCCGGCCAATGGAAGCCAGGGGCGGGGGCAAAAGGGCAGGGCGTAAGGTCAGTTCGTATGGTGGGGCGCGGGGATGGCACCTTCAAGTTGAGTGGACTGGTGTCGCGGCCAGCAGAGTACTCCCAGCAGCGGCGGTGGCGGAGGTGGTGGGTGGCAGCGGCAGGAGCGGGAGCGGTGGCGGCGGTGGTCCCAGCGGCGGAGGTAGGAGAGGCCGTCGGAGTGTAACAGAACCCGTGGTCTGTTCCTACTGAAACAGAACCCACGGGCTGTTTAGTTAGGGGTCCGATTGCCCGCCGCCAGAATTACAACTCTGAATACCAGAGTTTGGTGAAAAGGAAAAGAATTGTTTATTTACACAACGTCCTGCCTCCCCCTCCCAGACCTGGCCAGTCTTAGGAAAGTCAGAAACACCGTTTCCCTACTTCCCAGGCACAGTTCAGCTTTACCAGCAGCTGCCAATCACTCAGTTCTGACTGGGGAGGCCCTTTCTGTGCTGTGGTGCCCTCCAGCTCTCAATGCAGGACCACCTGGATTCTCAGCCTCCTTGGAAACTGCCTTCTTCCTGCAAATCGCACGGATCTCCTCTCCTTCTCAAAGCAGCCTGGCAAGAGCCTCTTCTTAAAGCCGCCTGGAGATCCCTTCTCCAAGCCAGATGGAGGGAGCCCACAAGAGCCAGAGAGTGAGGGCGTGAGGGCCAGAGAGAGCCTTAGAGTGAGCCTCCTAGAGCCAGAGCCAGCCCAAAATATGTCTGCAGCTGCTTCTCTCTTCCTCCCTGCCTCCTCTCTCTCCCCGCGTCCTCTCACAGTGGGTGTTGCAAACCGTCCTGACCATTCACAGAACCCTAGTAGGCTCGGTCTGCTTCTTCCCTAGGCTCTGTCTGCTTCTTCCATACCAGCCCACAGTCCAAGATCCCTCCCATCTCCCTGAGTCTTGGAAGTAAAGCGGATCTTTGCAACAATGTATCCAGCCACTAGCTCCAGGCATGCAAGGGCATCCTGAAAGCTGCTTCCTGCTGCCTATCTCCCAGCTGCAAACTCTGCGCTTTGTTTTTGGACTCTCCTGTTTCTGTAACAGGAGGGCCTGGGCGGCCGGTGCAGGATCAGTGGCTGCGTAATTGGCAGAAGCCGTTCGCGTGCGCCTGCCCCTCCCCCAGCCCGAGATGGGGAAGCCCCGAACTGACCTCAAGAGGCGTCTGGGCGCGCCCTTCCCACAGAATCTGGGCAAGCTGGAGCACGCGCCTTCCTCCTGCCGGCCCTCCACGTGGCCCCCCTCCCCGAGCCCCCCCCCCCCTCCGGGGAGTTCCAAGTGTATCCAGGCAACAGCCCAACGGATACTTCTTGGCGAGCTCTCTCTGGCTGCTGAGGACGGTTTCTGTGCTCCCGGCCAGAGCTCCCAGACGCGCCCAATGGGCAACTGCCTGAGTGCACTCTGCCCCCACCCCCCGCCCTGGGGACCAGGGGGCCAGCTCAGAGCTCCCCCAGGTGGCCAGTTTCCCTTGGTCCGCCAGCGGCACCCAGTTGTCCCTGCTCCTCCACCTCCTGCAGGGCCAGCCCGCCAGCACCTGCTCACATGCGGTGTTGCAGCCTTCGTGAGTGTCTGTGTGAGGATCCCCCAGAGCCTGTGGCGTTTGCTCGGGATCCTCAGGTCCCTTTACCAGTGGGCCTGTGGGGGGCACGGGGAGGAGGTAGGTGAGGAGGGGGGGGAGCCCACTGTGCCAGAGAGTGAGGCTGAGGGCTGTGAGGGAGCCCCGCCTACCTGCAGGCTCCCGGGGGCCCAGGGAGGCCTCCGTGCCTCGGTGCTCAGGCCTGGGCCCCTGCAGGGCACCCTCCAGGTGCAGGGCCGGGAAGACGGAAGGCGCGGTAAGGCCCAGGCCTCCGTGAGGGGCTCCCCCTGCCTTTGCAGGAAGAGGAACCCCATCACCAGCTCCTATAGCTCCACCCGAGGCTGCCCTCCGGTGGAGAGGGGGAGGCGTGCCGCCCCTTGCCACGCCGGGCTGCCCCAGAGGGCCGGGAAGACGCTGAGGCAGCAGCGCCCTGGGGCTCCCTCCTCAGCTGCCGCCCTGCCACGGAGGCTGAGCCAGCCTGAGCAGGGCCGGGGTGCCACCAGAGGGGACACAGCACCCTCCAGGCGCCGCAAAAGGAAGGTCTGCCTGCTCCCGCGCAGGCGAGGGCCCCCTCTAAGCCTGCCACCAGGTCCCGACCCCGGGTACAGGGTGACCCCAGAAGATTTGGACAGAGACCGAGAAGCGCGGTGGCGGACCATCCTCAGGGCTCTGCGTGGTGAGGCGTGGGCCCTCTGGGACTGGGGGGCTCCAGAGCCTGTGCCTTCCTGCCCGCAGCCTGTGCCTGCCCTCAGTGCCCCTGTGTCCGCCAGTGCTCCAGTCACCTCTGTGCTGAGCGCCAGCCCCTCGGCCTGCACATCTGCAGGCTTGGCTGCCAGGCCAGCCTCTGACAGCGGGGTGACTCCCATGGACACCAGCCCACCTCCCAGGCCAGCCTCTGACAACGGGGTGACTCCCATGGACACCAGCCCACCTCCCAGGCCAGCCTCTGACAGCGGGGTGACCCCCATGGACACCAGCCCACCTCCCAGGCCAGCCTCTGACAGCGGGGTGACCCCCATGGACACCAGCCCCGCTCCCTATGCACTTCCCTCGGGGGCTCCACCCAGCTCTCGAGGCATAAAACGGGCAGCCTCAGGCCCAGCCCAGGTCCCAGTCTCCACTGTAGGCCAGCCAGCCCTGGGCAGCATCGCCCAGGCCCCCCCGGGAACGCACGCCGGCCCCAGGCCTGCCTTGGCCGCCTCGTCATCGGCTCCAGGCCCGTCTGGCACGGCCACCCAGCGCCCTGGGGGAAGCTCCGCACAGAACACGCGGAAGCGAACTCGCCAGGGCACCCTGGTCACGACCCCTGGCACCAGCGCTGGGAAAAAGCGTACGCTGGGAGGCGCTGCTGCGCCCGCCGTCATGCCCACCCACGGACCTGCACCCAAGCAGAGCTCCCATGCTTCCAGCCAAGGGCTGGGCACCACCACCACCAGCACGGTGGCCTCTACCGTGGTGTCCCTCTCAGCCTCCACCCCCAGGGGCCCTGCCTCTGCTGGGCACACGGCAACAACTCAGAAGACCACAAGCCTACCAATCCCTGGGGCAGTCGGTGCGGGCGCCAGGCCAGCCTCTGACAGCGGGGTGGTCCCCATGGACACCACCCCAGCTCCCTAGCTCTCCTCTCTGAGGCTGCATAGAGAACAGGAGGTTGGAAATGAAGGCGCGGTGCAGGCTGTTAAGAAGGAGGAATCCTTGTGGGCTTTCTGGGAAAGGAGGAAGCTGGGAGCTGGAGAAATCAAGGAAGAGGAGCACAAACGGTAAGGATCTGCGTCCCTGTGATGGCCGACTTTCTCCTCTTACATTATGTCATGTTGTATGACTTGAAGGGACAAAAAAGTAGAGCACAGTCTCCCAGGTGCTGATGCCAAAGGTGCCCCTTGGGTTTGGCAGCCGGGCCAGGACCCCTGCTCCCCGGAGTGGCCTTCAGCCTGACGGCCTCCTCCCCTCTTCAGCACTGCAGTTCCTGACTTCTGGTCAGAGGCGGATTAAGGCGGGTGGAGGCCCCGGACGGGGAAGTAGATATTGGTTGGGCCCCTTAAAAACAAGGAGAGAGCCAAGGAAAAGAAAAATCCGCATTTCCCATATTTTATGCAGCGTAGTAATGAAAGCAAACTTGGTGTCATTAGAGGAAAGTGTCAAGTTGGGGTTTTGCGGGGCCCTTCAGAAGTCGGGGCCCAGGGTGCGCGCCCGCTGCGCCCACCCTTCAATCCGCCTCTGCTTCTGGTAGGGCTGCAGGGCCCCAATTACTTGTTTAGAATTGATATTTTAGAAGAACTCAGAATGATTCCTTTAAGATTCATTCCTGTTTAAATCAGTAGTGTGTTACTTTTTCTTGTTGACCTGTATTTCGTCGCATGGCTGTACCACAGTTCGTTTATTCACGTGCCATGAAAGGTCTGACAAGTGTCAACATTTGTTTTTTATGCCAACTCTTCTCATAGGTAACCACTGGTATCTCCTTGGGGTATGGATTTGTAGCTTCCTAGTGATGAATGAGGATTTTCTTTTCCTATGCTTATTAGCATGCACAGGTTTTCTTTGGGGCAGAATCTTCAGGCGTCTTTCCCACTTAAATGGGCGGTTTTTGTTCTGTTGTTGTTGTTTTCATTGAAAGGTTTTTCACATATTCTGGGCACATATTTATCAAAAGTGGGAGCCCTTTAATTTTGTTGTTTTTCGACTTTGCTTTGGCTATTTTGGGCTCCTTGCAATTCCATGTGAATTGGATGACCAGCTTTTCTATTTATGTAAAAAGGGGGATGACATTGTGATTGAAATCGCATCGAATGTGTCCTCATAGTATTGCTATCTCGATCATTTGTCTTCTGACCCATGAACACGGAATACCGTTCTATTTATTTGGACATTTTAAATTGATTTCCTGCATTCTTTATAGTTTTCAATGTACAAGACTTTCATCTCCTTGGTTAAGCTTATTTCCAGTATTTAGTTCTTTGAGATGCCATTGAAATGGAATTGCTCTTTAATTTTCTTCATGGATTGTCACTGCTGGTGTATAGAAACACACAGATTTTTGTATGTTGATCTTATGACCTGCAAATTTGCTCATTTCATTTGTTGTTGCCACAGGTAGATCTCTGGTAGATTCTTTGAAAGATTATATATATATATATATATATATATACACACACACACACACACACACACATGTGTGTATATGTATATATACATATATGTATATATTGATATATATATAGATATAGATATAGGTATAGATATATGGAATCATACCATCAGTGATATAATTTTACTTCTTCCTTTCCGATTTGGATGCCTTTTGTTTCTCTTCCCTGTCTACTTGCTCTGGCTAGAAGTTCAGTGTAGTAATGAATAGCAGTGGTGAAAATAGGAACCCTTGTTTTGTTCCTGATCCTGGTGGGAAAGCTTTCAGCCCTTCAATATTGATTTTGTTGTTTTCTGTGGGGTTTTCATAGGTCACCTTTATTATGTTGAGGAAGTTCCTGTCTGTTCATGGTTTCCTCAGTGTTTTGTTTGTGTTTTTTAATCTACTTATGGTTTTCTCACTTTTATTTTTTCAATCATGAAAGAGCATTAGATTTTGTTAAATGCCTTTTCTGTGTCTATTGAGGTGGTCAGTAATTAATTTCATTCCATTAGTGTCTATTGTATGGATTGATTTTCTCATACTGACCTTCTTGCATTCCTAGGATAAGTCCTGCTTGCTCACGGTATATAAACCTTTGTACATGCTTCAGATTCAGTTTGTTAGTATCTTGTTGAGAAGTTTTTCATCTATGCTCATTAAAATGTATCCTGGCCGTTATAAGTTGGGGGGGCATGTCTTTATCTGGCCTTGGTAGGAAAAAGAACTGGTAATCTCATCGAATGAGTTAGGAAGAGTTCCCTTCTTTTCTGTTTTGGAAGAATTTGAAAGATGTCAAGGTTACTTCTTCTTCAGTGTTTAATAGTGTTTTTCAAGTCTTTTATTCTTTCTTTCTTTTTTTTTTATATCCTCCCTTGATGATTGTTTTATTGCTTTTTAGAGAAAGACAGGAAGGGAGAGAGAGGGAGAAGCATCCATTGGTTGACATTTTGTACGTGCATTGACCAAGAAATGGACCCACAACCTAGGTGTGTGCCTTGACCAGGAATCAAACTCATGACCTTTCAGTTATGGGATGATGCTCCAGCCAACTGAGCCACCGCAGCCAGAGTTCAAGTTTTTTTGTTTTGTTTTTTTTTGTTTCTTAGTGTAGGTGTTTACTGGCGCACATTATTTCTCACAAGTGCTTTTTCTTCATCCCATTAGTTTAGGTATGCTGTGTCTTAATTTTTTGTGGTCTCTAAGCTCTTCCAGTGTATTTCGAAGAGTTGTTTAAAGTCTTTGACTAGTCTGTTTCCTGAACTTTCTCAGGAATTGTTTCAGTCAGTATATTTATTCCTGAATGGGCCATACTTTTTAAATTTGCTAATGCCTTGTGATTTTCTTCTTGAAAATGGCGTGTCTTACTCTTATGCTGTAACTTTGGAAGTCAGATCTTCCCCTTGTCCAGGGTTTGACTTATTTTTTTGTGATGGTCGAAGGTTATAGTAGTCCATTTTTCAGGGGTTTACTGAACTCTTTTTACAGAGGATGTATTTGTTGCTATGCGTGGTCACTGAAGACTGCTCCTCAGCGTATGTTCGGGTAGTGTTTGGACAGAGATCTCCTTGAATACCAGGAGCCAGAAAACGAGAGAGTAAACTTTTTTTCAGTCTTTGAAGATTGGCTGTTAGGGCTGTCCCTCAGCACTCAGCCGGGTTTGCACTGAGCCCAGGGACCAGCCCAAAGTGAAAGCTTATTTCTTCCAAGGTAATTTTTGAGCAAGCCTCTTCCCCGACGCATGCATGTGGCTTTCTGAATTCCCCAAATATATGGGTGATTTTGAGTGCTCTAATTTCCCAATAAAAGCTCTCTCCCCAATTTCCGCCCATAGGCATTTTGCCACCTGTTGTATTATGCCTCCACCAGAATCTTTTGGTCCCGGCAGCTACGGGTTGTTGGACAGCTTAATGGTTTCAAGCAATGCCCGTAGCTTTTCCAGCCTTCAGGGAGCTCTCAGACAGCTTTAGAACAGACCTACCTACACGATCATTAGCAAAGAGGTCTTGCTCTGCTTTCTCCAGACCTAAGGACCAGGATCCCGCCCTGGGAACTGGGGGATGCAGTTTTCATGCCTACAGCCAAGCTGGGCAGGCAGCTTTAGAACAGACCTACACGATCATTAGCAAAGAGGTCTTGCTCTGCTTTCTCCAGACCTAAGGACCAGGATCCTGCCCTGGGAACTGGGGGATGCAGTTTTCATGCCCACAGCCAAGCTGGGGAAGGAGTGGCACAAGGGCAAGGAAAACCGCCACAGAGCTTTCCTACCGTTTTCCAGTAGCCTTTTAAAAAATTCATTGTTTGCTTGATTGCTGTGAACCTTCGACCATTTATAAAGTTCTAACAAAATAGAGTTGTTTAAAAACAATTACTGTTTAGTAGAAATGATTTCCATTTTATACTCTTCTTGGAGATTGTTCCTGACAGGCTGGAGAACTGCTGCGTTCTTTATTAAAAGTCTTTAAAGTATTAAAAGTCCTAAGCTCATTGTAGACTCTACGGGTGTTATCTCTTTGTTGTGTTTTGCTTTTCTGATTTGTTGGTATGGGAGATGAAAAGGGATAGGTGTTGGAATTCAATATGAAAGAGTCATAATTAATATAACTCTGTTAAGCAACATAATTGATAGGATGAATTCTTTTATTCAGGCCTGCCTTTGGTCTGTTTATTTTAGTGTAAGTAGGGAATAAAGTGAACTAAATGCCTCAGGTAGTCTACTTTGTCTTGGGTTGCCTAGGAAAGCTTTTAAAATGCACACACTTGGTTTGTAAAGACTTTCATTTATTTTTATAGAGAGACGAAGGGAAGGAGAAAGGGAGAGAAACATCTACCGTTGCCTCTGGAATGCAGTCCCCGGGGTTGCGAGCCAGGCCTTTTCTGCCACCACGGTACCCGGATGCACCGCGTGCGCCCTCGGGGACCTCCGCCCCACCCACGGACGCGGCCTCCTGGGCCCGCTGCCTCCCTGCACTTGGCCCGCCACCAGTGCCCCCCGACGCCGGGCGCCTGCAGCCGGGCGCCCGCAGCAATGGTACCGGAGCCTCACGCACTCCCGGGGCCGGGCAGCCGGGTGGGCGGGAGCAGGGATGGAGAAAGCCAGCGGGGCAGCGCGGGGCCGGGATGGGCGGCCCTGTCGGCCAATGGCAGCCCAGAGCTTCAGCTAGCAAAGCCCTCGGCCAATGGGAGCCAGGGGTGGGGGCAAAGGGCAGGTCACTTGTGTGAGCAAGGAAGGTGGGCCGCGGGGATGGGACCTTCGGGTTTGGTGGGCTGGTGTCGCCGGCGGCAGAGGCAGAGTACTTACAGCTGCGGCGGCGGCGGCGGTGGCGAGGCGGTGTGTGACAGCGGCCGGAGCGGGAGCGGCGGCGACGGCGGTGGTTCCAGTGGCGGCGGAGGTAGGAGAGGCCGTCGGAGGGTCGGCGGGAGCGGGAGAGGCGGCCGTGGGACCCGGAGGCGGTGTCGGTGGGACCCGGCGGGGGCGGCGGTGAGATCCGGGGGGCGGCGGTGGGATCCGTGGGGCGGCGGTTGGACCCGTGGGGCGACGGTGGGACCCGTGGGGGGGCGGGGGGCGGTGGGACCCGGCGGCGGCGGCCGTGGGACCCGGAGGCGGTGGCGGTGGGACCCGGCGGCGGCGGCGATGAGACCCGGCGGGACCCAGAGGCTGCGGCGGCGGCGGCAATGAGACCCGGCGGGAACGGGAGGCGGCGGCGCCGGCGGTGGGACCCGGTGCGGCGGCGGTGCGACCCGGGCTGCGGCGGTTGGACCCGGCGGCGGTGGCGGTGGGTCCCGGCGGGACCCGGAGGCGGCGGCGACGGTGAAACCCGGCGGGGCCCGGCGGGGGCGGCGGTGGGACCCGCGGGCGGCGGATGGACCCGGCGGCGGTGGCGATGGGACCTGGGGGGGCGGCGGTGGGACCCGGCGGCGGCGGCGATGAGACCCGACGGGACCCGGAGGCGGCGGTGGCGGCGATGAGACCCGGCGGAACCCGGCGGCGGCGGCGGCGGCGATGGGACCCGCGGGGCGGCGGTGGGACCCGGGGCGGCGGCGGTGGGACCCGTTGCGACGTCGGTGGGATCCGGGGGGCAGCGTTGAGACCCGGAGGCGGCGGCGGTGGGACGCGGGATGCGGCGTTTGGACCCGGCGGCTGTGGCGGTGGGTCCCGGGGGGCGGCTGTGGACCCGGTGGGCGGCGGTGGGACCTGGCGGCGGCGGCGATGAGACCCGGCGTGACCCGGAGGCGGCGGCGGCGGCCTTGAGACACGGCTGGGCCCGCGGGGGCGGCGGTAGTATCCCGGTGGCGGCGGTGGGACCCTTCGGCGGCGGCGATGAGACCCGGCGGGACCCTTAGGCGGCGGCGGCGGCGGCGGCGGCGGCGGCGGCGACGAGACCCGCCTAGACCCGGCGGCGGCGGCGTTGAGACACAGCTGGTCCCGTCGGGGGCGGCGGTTGGACCCGGCGGCGGCGGCGGTGGAACCCGGTGCGACGGCGGTGTGTCCCGGAGGCGGCAGCGGTGGGATCCGGGGGGCGGCGATGAAACCCGGAAGCGGCGGCGATGGGACCCGGGATGCGGCGTTTGGACCCGGCGGCGGTGGCGGTGGGACCTGTGGGGCGGCGGTGGGACCCGGCGGCGGCGGCGATGACACCTGGCGGGAACGGGAGACGGCGGCGGCGGCGATGAGACCCGGCGGTACCCAGCGTCGGCGGCTGCAATGAGACCCGGCGGACCCCGGCGGGGGCGGCGTCGTCGGTGGGACCCGCGTGGCGGCGGTGGGACCCGGCGGCGGTGGCGATGAGAGCCGACGTGACCCGAAGGAGGCGGCGGCGGCGGTGAGACCCGGCGGGACCCGACGGCGGCGGCGGTGAGACACGTTGGGGCCTGGCGGAGGCGTCGGTGGGATCCCGGGGGCGGCGGTGGGACCCGGCGGCTGTGGCGATGAGACCCGGCGGAACCCGGCGGCGGCGGCGGCGTTGAGACACGTCTGGGCCCGCGGGGGCGGCGGTGGTATCCCGGTGGCTGCGGTGGGACCCGGGGGCGGCTGTTGGACCCGGCGGCGGTGGCGGTGGGACCTGTGGGGCGGCGGTGGGACCCGGCGGCGGCGGCGATGACACCTGGCGGGAACGGGAGACGGCGGCGGCGGCGGCGGCGATGAGACCTGGCGGTACCTGGCGTCGGCGGCTGCAATGAGACCCGGCGTGCCCCGGCGGGGGCGGCGTCGTCGGTGGGACCCGGCGGCGGTGGCGATGAGACCCGACGTGACCCGGAGGAGGCGGCGGCGGCGGTGAGACCCGGCGGGACCCGACGGCGGCGGCGGTGAGACACGTTGGGGCTCGGCGGAGGCGTCGGTGGGATCCCGGGGGCGGCGGTGGGACCCGGGTGGCGTCGGTGGGACCCGGGTTGCGCCGTTTGGACCCGGCGGCGGTGGCGGTGGGTCCCGTGGGGCGGCTGTGGACCCGGTGGGCGGCGGCGAGACCCGGGGGGCGGCGGTGGGACCCGTGGGGCGGCGGTGGGACCCGGCGGCGGCGGCGATGAGACCCTGCGTGACCCCGAGGCGGCGGCGGCGGCGGCGATGAGACCCGACGGGACCCTGAGGCGGCGGCGGTGAGACCGGGCGGGCCCGGCCTGGGCGGCGGTGGGACCCCTGTGGCGGCGGCGGTGTGACCTGGAGGGCGGCGGTGGGACCCGGCGGCGTTGCCGGTGGGATCTGGGTGGCGGCGGTGGGACCCGGGGGGTGGCGGTGGGACCCGGCGGCGGCAGTGGGCCTCGGCGGCGGCGGCGATGACACCCGGCGGGACCCAGAGGCGGCGGCGGCGGCGGCGATGAGACCCGGCGAGACCCGGTGGCGGCGGCGTTGTGATCCCGGGGGCGGCGTTAGGACCCGGCGGCGGTTGCGGTGGGTCCCGGGGGGCGGCTGTGGACCCCGTAGGCGGCGGTGGGACCCGGCGGCGTCAATGAGACCCAGCGGGACCCGGCGGCGGCGGCGGCGGCGGTGAGACACGGCGGGGCCCGGCGGTGGCGGTGGCGGCGGCGGCCATGTGACCCGGCGGGACACGGCGACGGCGGCGGCGGTGAGACACGGCGGGGCCCGGCGTGGGCGGCGGTGTGACACGGCGTCGGCCTCGATGAGACCCGGCGGGACCCGGACCCGGCGGCGGCGACGGTGAGACCCGTCGGTGCCCGGCGGGGGCGGCGTTGGATCTCGTGTGCGGCGATGTGACCCGGGGGGGCGGCGATGGGACCCGCGCGCGGATGTTGGACCCGGCGGGCGGCGGTGGGACCCGTGGGGAGGCTGTGCGACCCGGAGGCGGCGACTATGAGACCCGACGGGACCCGGAGGCGGCGGCGGCGGCGGTGAGACCGGGCGTGACCTGGCGGCGGCGGCGCTGGGACCCGTTGGGGCCCGGCGGAGGCGTCGGTGGGATCCCGGGGGCGGCGGTGGGACTCGGCGGCGGCGGCGACGGCGGTGGTGATGAGACCTGGCGGGGCCCGGCGGTGGCGGCTGTGGGATCTCGGTGGCGGCGGTGGGACCCGGGGCGACGTTTGGACCCGGCGGAGGCGGCGGCGATTGGACCCGGCGGGGGCGGAGGTGGGACCCGGCGGCGGCGCGATGAGACCCGGCGGGACCCGGCGGCGGCGGCGATGAGACCCGGCGTGACCCGGCGGCGTCGTGCGTCGGACCCAGATGGCGGCGTTTGGACCCGGCGGCCGTGTCGGTGGGACCCGGTGCGTCGGCGGCGGCGATGTGACCCGACGGTACCCGGCGGCCTCTACGGTGAGACCCGGCGGGGCCCGGCGGGGGCGGCGGTGGGATCCCGTGTGCGGCGGTGGGACCCGGGGGCGGCCTTTGGACCCGGCGGCGGTGGCGGTGGGACCTGGGGGGTGGCGGTGGGACCCGGCGGCGGCGGCGGCGATGAGACCCGGCGGGACCCGGAGGCGGCGTCGTCGCCGGTGAGACCCGGCGGACCCGGAGGCGGCGGCGGTGAGACCCGGCGGACCCGGAGGCGGCGGCGGCGGCGATGAGACCCGGCGGACCCGGAGGCGGCGGCGGTGAGACCCGGCGGACCCGGAGGCGGCGGCGGCGGCGATGAGACCCGGCGGGGCCCGCGGGGGCGGCGGTGGGACCCGGCGGCGGCGGCGGTGAGACCCGGCGGGGCCCGCGGGGGCGGCGGTGTGATCTCGGTGCCGGCGGTGGGACCCGGGCGGCGGCGTTTGGACCCGGCGCGGGCGTAAGTGGGACCCAGCGGCGGTGGGACCCGGCGGGACCCGGGGGTGGCGGCCGTGGGACCCGGCCGGACCCGCAGGCGTCGGCGGTCGGACCCGCAGGGCGGCTTTTGGACTCGTCGCCACCGTCAGTGGGACCCGGTGCGGCGGCGGTGGGACCCGGAGTGGCGTCGTTGGGACCCGGTGGCGGCGGCGTTGGGACCTGGGGGGCGGAGGTGGGACCCAACGGCGGCGGCGGCGGCGGCGGCGGCGGCGGGACCCGGGGAGCCGCGGTGGACTCGGAGGCGGCGGCGGTCGGACTCGGAGCGCGGCGGTGGGACCCGGCGTCGGCGGCGGGACGGGGGCGGGGGTCCGGCGGCGGCGGCGGGACGGGGGCGGGGGTCCGGCGGCGGCGGCGGCGGCGGGACGGGGGCGGGGGTCCGGCGGCGGCGGCGGCGGCGGGACGGGGGCGGGGGTCCGGCGGCGGCGGCGGCGGGACGGGGGCGGGGGTCCGGCGGCGGCGGCGGCGGGACGGGGGCGGGGGGCCGGCGGCGGCGGCGGCGGCGGGACGGGGGCGGGGGTCCGGCGGCGGCGGCGGCGGCGGGACGGGGGCGGGGGTCCGGCGGCGGCGGCGGCGGCGGGACGGGGGCGGGGGGACGGGGGCGGGGGGCCGGCGGCGGCGGCGGTGGGAGCTGGGGCGTCGGTGGAAGTGCTATTGGCCACCGTCCCTCCCGCCGCCGCCGCTCGAGGCCCTCCCGCCAATAGCACCTCCGCCGCCGTCCCCACTTCTGTCAAAGACTCCGCCGCTGATCCGACAGGCGGGGCCACCGACCCTGCACCTGCCGCCCCCGGCTCTCCGACGTCCTCTCCTACCTCCTCTGCCACTGGGACCGCCGCCACCACTACCACTCCAGCCGCTGCCACGCACCGCTCCTGCCGCACCCGATCCCGCTGCCGCCGTCCCCGGTACCACCGCCGCCGCCCCCGCTCCAGCCGCCCCCGGCCACGGTCCCAGCGGCAGCAGAGGTAGGAGAGGCCGTCGGAGAGCCGTCGGAGAGCCAGCGGTGGCCGGTGCAGGGTCGGTGGCCCCGCCTGTCGGATCAGCGGCGGAGTCTTGGACAGAAGCCACGTTCGCATGCGCCTGCCCGTGCCCCAGCCGGAGATGGAGAAACTGCAAGCAAAGTAATACACACCGACGGGAGCAGAAGACCTCAGCCGGTCAGAAGGATTGAGGTACTTTGTGATGCTTCTATGATCTTAGCAAACTTTTTATGCCACCGAGTGGAACCTGCTTCATTGCCCTAGGAGTCTTTTGTATAGCCCCGATAATGAGTGAGACATCCTTTGACCTGAGTGATTAGATGCCTCTAGAATCTGTAAATATGACATAAATGACTGCATTTTCCCGAAGGTGGTGGCACTGGCTGTAAGTGATGATGGAGGAAGCAGCGATGGGCGCAGTTCATCACAGGAATTAGTGTGGGGAAGGCCAGGGGAGGGGGAGCGAGGGCTGGGTGCAGGTGGGCCAGGCTGGGGGTCATGGGGGACATCTGGAATGCAGCCCGCCTGGGGACTGAACCTGACCGCGAATCGAATGGATGACCTTTCACTTTGCGGGACGATGCCCAGCCGACTCGCCGCACCGGTTCGTCAGGGCTGCGCAAACTCATTTCAAGACAAAAAGTAAAACAATAAACACAACAAATAACATACAAAAAAAGTAAGTTCCTTTTTTTTATAATCTTTAGAATTTCGCCTTTTTCTGCCTTTTAAATTTATGTTGTATATATCAAGTATGATTTTTTACTGCTATACCATCTGATGGCTTTTCTGTTTTTCTGTAATTATTCAATGCAAAATACGCAGCCAATGTTCCAGGAGAGCTGGAGCTGGATGGGTGTGCTCTTTGTGCACTGCAAGAAGGTCGTGTTGGTTCTCATGTAAAGCACTTGAAACTGACATCAATGCCTGTTAAGTGAAGACGGGCATGCTATGGGGACATTTCATCCTTGTTCCCTCTGGCTTGAAAGTTCTGGTGTTTCTGAAGTCAATGGCCTGATGAAGGCAAGTTGTCTATTTCAACCCAATATTCTGCCCTGTGCTTTCAAAGCTTTGACACAAATCTGTCCGTGTCATGGGTCACGTATACTTCTTTATACTCCTAGCTCTTGGCTCAGTGCTCCTAGTTCACATAGGTTCATGTACACATAGTTTTTCTCAGATAGCTTTAATGATGCCGTTTTCTAAGGAGAGAATTCTGGTCAGTCTTTTCCTATTTCTTTGCCGTTGCCGTTGGCAAGTACCCAAAATGCTAGATTGGGGGATTCGAAAAACAGTTAAAAAGATGTGATCACAGGTGGCTTCCCGCCCCCCGGGCCTTCTTCTGCTTTGTGCTTTTCTGGAATTTTTACAGTGAATTTCTTTTGTAAATGAAAAAAAAATTTCTCCCCACTGGAATACATTGTATTCAGTCTCAATAAATGCAAAGGAGATACCAATGATATTTCACATTGTTTTTCCTCAAAGCACTGAACAAATAAAAAATAGATTTAAAATACAGCCATTTCCAAATTATTACATCTTTATATACTTCATTCCTAAGGGGACTGTTTTGTTTGGATCCGAGGGATTATAGTGCTTTGTTGTCTACATGTGTACATACACTTTTTTAATTTCTTTTTTTATTATAACTGAAAATTTGAAGTTTAGTTTGTTTTCATGCATTGCTTTCTCTTTTGATTTTTATTATTTGGTTTGCATCTAGACTGCAAACAAAATAATACGTACCATCCGGAGTAGGAGGCCTCAGCTGTTCAGAAGTATTAAGGCCCTTTGTGATGCTTCTATGATGTTAGCAAACTTTGATGCCACTCAGTGGAAGACTCAGAGTGGTATGTATCTAAAGAATGAGTGTTCACTTCTGGCTATGTTACTTTCTGTGGGGATATATTAATTTTGGAACCCATATGTTAATCTCTCTAAGATCACCAGCAGTACTGTAATTACAGATATGAAGGTCCTGATGATCACAATTCACACATGATGGAAAACTTAATTTTTATCTAATAGCTTCAACCCCGTCCACTTTTCCACTTGATATCCTTTGGTGCGACTGATAATAAATGACTGCACTGACTTCATTATTTGATTTCTCTGGGTAATCGTCTGTTGCAGAGAACTGTAGAGAAGCAAGTCCTTTAACTGAATAGCTGAGAGTTTTCAGGGTCAAAAGTGTTTTAGAATGGTGTTAGTTACTCACTGTGCCCTTGGAGTGAAAAGTGAAAAGGCTTCCATTTCCTCCATAGAATGCCTTGCCCGTAATCCATCCCTCTTCTTGCTGGGTCTGTACGATGGCTATAAGCTGCTGTAGTTTTTGGTTATATGCCCTCACTTATCAGTATCTTTCTCCCCATGCTTTAATAATGATATTGCTTTTTCTGTTCAGAATCAGAGCTTCCCCTTTAAATCCTTACTACTTTGAGATAAGAATGAGACTTCTCGTTGTGTTCCTCTAAGCAAACAAAAAGTATCATCAAGCCCTTTATTTCCTTTTAAATAGTAATGTGGCAGGAGTATATTATGTCATCATCTAATGTAATTTTTTTTTTTTAAGCATGTAATTACCTTACGGTGCTCAGCCCAGCCCTCAGACGGAATGCGGCCACCGAGCAGGGGCAGGTCACCTGCAGACGCGCCGTGAGCCGTGCTGACCATCGCCTGCTCTGACCCTGAGCTGCGTCGGGTCCTGAGCCCCGGGGTCTTCGTTTCTAAGCCAGGGCCTGAGCCACGGAGCAGCGGCCGGTCGGGGCTGTGGCATCTGCTGAATGGGGCTGTAGTTCAGTGCTAGTCCTCCGTTTTTGGTTGTCACTGAAACCTCTGTATTTTAAATACAAAAGACATAAGTAGTCTAAGTTTGAGTTTGAAATGAGAGGTGCGGTGGGGCATGGCTTTCTCAGGTACAGTGAGAGCAGTCAGCCGTGCCGTGCCGTCTGTGCTCTGAGCTGAGCAGAGAAGGAGGCGAGGCCAATAGACTCAAACTCTCGATGAGCCTGAAGACTGTTTAATAAGTGTGCGGGAGAAGAGGTTAGATTAGAATGTGGAATTTAAGATTTCTAAGCAGGTGTAGTTTTCGGAAATTAGAAACTATACAGTATAATCCGCATAAATGGTTTACTGAAAGAGAGTAAAATGGAATTACCTTGGAAAGAGATGAAGGATATTATGAATATAAAATGACTTTATATATCGCTCCTCTGCATTTTAAATTCTACCTGCAACTACTTCATTTTTGAAATCACCTTTTAATCAAGATTTCTCTAATTCTGTCCAGAAGTAGTCCATGTGTGTTTTATTGGAGGTGGACCTCCTAAACAGTGGTAGGGATGAGGAAGTCAGGCAGAGCAGAAAGAGAATAAACTAGTGTGCGCTGTAGTACTGAGGGGATCCGGGCGACGAGTCATTTGGTGCCTCTGCAAAGTTTATGTGCCAGTTGGGAAGAAAGTCAGTTAGCTGTGGAGCCTCCGAACCTCACTGTAATTTTCACTCAGAAGTTGCTTTTGAACCAGATAAACTCCTTCTTGCTCCCGAAACAGTCTTTTTAGACTCGCCAGAGACATCGTGGATGGGATGGGCATTACTGGTGTTGAAGGCATCTTCGGAAGGTAAGTGATGGAACGTAAGGTAAAGACGATGATTTTTGACGCCACGATTATTTGGATAGTCGATTTCTATAGGTTATAGAATTCATTGCTAGAATTACATCTCAGTGCTTTGCCAGTACTAAGGGCCAGACCCTGGGTGAAAATCATAATCATTTCCCCTTCTTTCAGCTAACCTGGGACCTCCTCCAGTATATCCTATGGACTGTCCTTCCCAACTTCTTCTGGAAGACTCCCACCTTTGCCTTTGATACCTCTGTTCTAGCTAACTCTTCTTTTTTACTGCTGAAACTCCTATCGGGCGCTCACAGTCGGGCTCATATGCCTTCCCAAAGGAGCTTACGGTCCACCTCGAATGTCTGCTACAAGAAATGTGCAGTTCCCTGTAGCTTTCCCACCATAGGTCTCTATACTCAGCTTTTAATGGGGCAGAGTCTAGTCAAAGTAAACTAATAATTACCATCATGAGTGACTGAAAGAAATATGTTGTAGTATTGTATCATTATATTTGCAGATATTTTAATTAATGTATAGTTGACATAGCATCTTAGATTACTTTCAGGTGCTGGACGACGTAAGGATCCGACATTTACATACCGTACTAGATTGACCATCATCTAGTAGCCATAGGTCACCATACAAAACTATTACAAGGTTATTGACTGTATTCCCTGTGTTGTATATTACATCCCTATGACTTACTTATTTTATAACGGAAAGTTTGTATCTCTTAATCCCTTTCACCTTTTCATTCATCCCCCACTCCCACCCCAGGGCAACCATTAGCCTGTTCTCTGCATCTGTGAGTCTGTTTCTGATTTCTTTTGTTGGTTTTGTTTTTTGTTTTCTGTTTTAGATCCCACATAGAAGTGAAATCGTAGCGTGCACGTCTTTCTTTGTCTGACTTCTTTCACTGGTATAACACCCTTTAGGTCCATCTAACGGCTACTGTTGCTGTTGCTTGGGGAGACACATCTGAAGAAAATATTGCTAGGGCTGACGTCAAAGAGGTAAGTGCCTATGTTTTCTTCTAGGAGTTTTAATGGTTCTTAGGTCGTACATTTAAGTCTTTAATGCATTTTGAGTTTATGATTGTGTACGGTGTAAAAACGTTGTCCAGTGTTCGTTTCTCACGTGTATCTGTCCAGTTTTCCCAACACCATCGAGGAGGCTCTCCTTCCCCGTCGTGTACCCTTGCCTCCTCGGCTGTGGGTGAAGTAGCCGTATAATGTGGGTTCGTCTCTGGGTTCTGTATTCTGTTTCATGTAGACATATATTTGTACTGATTTCAGAAAATTCTACTGAAAGCCCACTCTGCCAAGTACTACACTCTTTGAGATATGAATTTGGAAGTTATTATCAAGAATGGTCTGGGTATGCCACACATGACATAGCTAGCTAGCTAGACAGACAGACAGAGAGACAGATGTGGAAAACACTGGTGTGTAACAAAAGCCATATTTATAATGTGGTTGTAGGTGCTGTGAGAAAACCACGGAGGTTAAGAGGAGCTCTCGGGAGACCCTGTTAACCACTGTAGAGGTAAAGTATATTGCAAGGAACTCTTTATTCCTCTACCCGAGGCACTGTCTTGTCAACAAGACACTGCTTTGAGGAACAGCGCTTCCTTTTAATGTGGTGGGCCGGTGCCCAGCAGCGGGAGGGCGGGCTTGCACACAGCAGTAAAGAAAGACTGGTGTGGAATGCCTGCAGTTCCCTCGGGTCTCTCACAGTGTTAGAGCAGAGCAAGCAATCTCCGGTCTTTGGTACGTAAATCAGCACGTGGGCATCTCAGACCCTTCTTTTGGTATTCATTGTCTTCAGAATGGAGTCCGTTGCAGCACTGAGAGGATTCAGGTTATCTCCTCTTCCCCCCGCCAGGTTCTGAACCAGGTCGTCAGACACATGGGCGTCAGAGTCAGCGTGGTTAGTCGGGGCTGAGGAGTGCGGGCCAGACTGGCTTGCGTCTGGGCCTCTCTGCTGTCCTAGCCTTGGGATGGTCGGTCACCCAGCGGGGCTTTGAACCTGCAGGTCACACACACTCCATTAGGCCCTCTGCCTCATGTTCAACAGGGCAGAAAGGGAAGGCAGTCCTGAAATTTCCAGTGTTTCTGACCCTGGCTCTACCCAGCAGGAACTGTGTCCCTAAGGCAGCCATTGACCATCCTGGGAAAAGGTACTTGCGGCAAGAGGCGAGGAGTCTTCCTCCTCAGGGAAACGTGGGAGGTGGAGGATGGGCAGACTCACTTACATCCCTGCGGTTTTTGTTCCTTCAGGCTGGTGGGGCTGGGCCTGGCTGGACTTCAGTGTCCCCTGTACTGTCTTTAAAAAATATCGACACTGACCAAATGCAAACCAAATGTTTAGGGATGTGTCAGGAACATCGACATGTTTTAAATGCTCTCCCGCTGTGCAGCCAGAGCTGAGAATCGCTGTCTTTAATTCACTGGCATTAACCACTAAGCCTCTGATCAGGCAACAAGGGTGGGGCTGCATCCTGTGTGGAGTGAAAGGAACGGTCTGTTAGGACGGTCCTGTGTCCACCCTTAGGAACCGAAGGCTTCATTATAGGTCTCTGCAGTGCTGGTGGCGTTATAGATTTTTGCTAGAAAGGGGGTGCTGTAAAGGACCCCAGTGGTGTGTTGGCCATTTAAGCAATGAGGCCACGCTGTTCGCAAGACGGAATAAAACGCATTCCCTCTTCTTTTCTCCGTCTCAGTTATGTTACTACACACACTATTGATTACAGTTTGCCATTGACTCCGCAGTCAGAGTCAACGATAACCTGGATGTCTCCATAATGGAGAAATGAAAGTCTAAAGTCAAATTGTCTTGCCTTTTTGTGTTTAAGGTAAAAAGGCCAAACTTCTCCAATTAATTTAAGATCCAAAGAAGTTTAAAAGATTCCCCAATAGTTTCCTCTGCTCACTCTCAGGCAGAAGGGTCTTTCACGCCTGGGTAGATCTGGGCTTCCTTTAGGAGCCGTGTGCTGAGTGAACACCTGCTGGCAGAGGGTCGTTTCTTCCAGGACTCAGAAGAGTTAGTAGTCAAATGTCAGACTGCTCCTGAGCTTCATTCTTTCGATAGTCACAGGGTATAAGTGAGAGAAGCCACAGCGGCCAGGGCCCCGAGGGGTCCCTGCAGCAGTGTAAGGGCTTTAGGTTCTGCTGAGTGAGATGGAAACTGCGGGAGGGCTGTGAGCCCGAGAAATGACTTGCATCTCCACCTGCAATACCCGTGTCACTGAAAAGGTCACCGTCTCGTGATTTGTGTATTTGACACTGAGGTACCCGATCTTCCCTCCGTGAATGTTCAAATTTCCTGAAATCATTTGATTGTCCCAGTCGTTGCGAGTAGTTTGCCAGTTGAAGGCTGTGCATCTTCGGCTTTAGGAGGTGCTTCTCAGTGGCAGCAGGGGTCCCGGTCCTGCAGATGCCAGTCCTGGCCCCTCTCTTGTAATTCATTGCTTTTCCTCTCTTAGGTTTCACTGGGCCCCAGTCACTGTCTCTGACGGAATAGCAGCTCAAACATCTCCTTGCTCACCAAACCCCTCTCTAGGAGCGCCTTGGCCCAGGTGTGCTTCCCTGCCCCTCTCAGCACCTTTGTCCCCTCTGGCCTTCATGATCGCTCTTTCTTCATAACAGACCGCTGGGTCCTCCAAGATGTTAATCAGCTCCACTAAGCAGATCTCTTTCTTTGCCTCACAGGTTCTCAGCCAAGGGCAGTTCTGTCTCCTAGAGGATAGCCGGCAGTGTCTAAAGACATTTTTGATTTTCAGACAGGGGCAGAGGGGTGAAGAGGATACGCTCGACACTTAGCCGGTTTCGGCCAGGGAGGCCGCTAAACGTCCCGTATACAGGGCCGCCCTCGCAACTGGGAAGGGTCCGATGCCGCGGCCCACGCAGCGCGATGTCGGACCTAAGAGACCAGAGAGCGTGTCGACCTGGAGATTCAGAGAAAAACGCAGACACAAGACACAAGATGAATGCAAAGCGGGGGTCCGGTGGCCCGTTGCCCTCGGATGGAGAGACAGTGACACAGGCCTGAGTCCACCAAGTTTATTTATAACGTTCCAGCACATCAGCTACTGACATCAGCAGTCAGGAGGGAAAACTAACAAGTGAAACTTCTAAGAAACGAAACTGATGAGAAACCCCTGAGAAAGCTGCAGGCGGCGCGTTCTCAGATTTCTCGCAAGTAGCTCCTGCTCTAACCTAGTAGTCAGGATGTCCCCTGCTCCTGCTGCTGCCAGCCGGCGCGGCTCCAGCCCTCGTATTCGGTCAGACAAGACCTTGCAAATACCTGATCCCGGCCAAGCGAGCTGGCCTTCCTTTTGGAACTTCAGCTTTCACCGTGCCCTACAGTCCAGCCCCAAAAGGTGCACAGCGCCGGGACTGAGACACCCTGCTCCAGCTTAATCGGCCTCTCTTCCCGTATTGTCTTCTCTCAGCCACTTCTGTTCTAACAGGTAAGACTGCGGTATGTTTTTTAAATCACTTCCTTCTTGATTTTAGAGTTTGCATATGTGATTCCTAACACACATCCTTGGGTTGGAAATACTTTGCGTTGTTTCTCTACTCCAACCCAAGAAGACCATAGAGTCTCTTTATAATTGAGGCCTTCATTCCTTTTCATTAGTTGATTAGTAAAAGATTCCTTCCTTTGGCGGTGAAACTGGTTTGGATCTCTGAAATCTAAAGCCATGTCAGTGCTCTACTTGAAATCACATAGGGGCCCTGAACTTGTGGACAAACCACTTATATTCACAGTCGGTCCCGCCACACTTTTTAATGGGCCTGGAGGACGCTCAGAACCGCATAAACAGACACCAGATTTTGGTACTGCTGATTCAGTACATTAAACATGTAATGCTAAATACATTGTCCAGTCTCAGCCCGAAGACCTGCTGGGAAACGCAGTAAAGCCATCAGTAAAAAAAGCGTTCTTAACTTTATAATGCCGGAGTATCCTGCAACGTCCCTCATACCTAGAATTGAGTCTTCAGTTTTTATTAAGACCTGTGTGGTAAGCACTTGCTAAGATACGTTTTAAAAAATGTTGGTGCTTATAAACAGCAGAGGCAGTTAGCTGTTCTGAATTGTCAAGGTCATCCATCCCTCACGACCTCCCTTACTAAAATTTGTGATGTCAAGCCACTTGCTCTGGCCATACCAGTTATTTTGGTATTAAAATGTTTCTCCATGTATAACTTAAGATGCCAACCACAGCACTAGATCTTGTGTTTTGAGGAGCTTTCAATAAGTTAGACCTTTTTCTCTTCACTCAAAGTTGGAACTAATTGAGGGGGAAAAAAAGAGAGGGGGAAAAAAAAACCCCACAGAAGAGCCTTGGGAATGGGAATAGGATAGAGAGCAAAATGTCAGGTTGCTGCTATGAAAACTCTTGGAGAACAAGACTCAGGAGTGAGGTCAGCAGGGTTGCCAGTGCTGTCACACTCGTAGCCTAGCCTAGCCTAGCCTAGCGTCGTGCGTGAGAATTGGGCCTGCAATGTAAACGCCCTCACCCAGCACAGGGAGAGAGGAGAAAGAAAGTGACTGGTGCTTATCTCCTTTTAATAGATCAGTTTCACCACATGAGGAAACACGAGTCGAGGGATGTCACTGCCCCGAACAGTGGCCCGGGAAGGAATTCATTCAGAATGGGGTGAGAAGCCCGGAGCCTCGTACGACTGTAGGTCCCTCCACAAAGAAACAAGAAGCCTGTGCGCGCAGTAAGTCTGTCCCTCCCCCAGTCAACTACCACGTGACTGGCCTCTGCTAGTTTTATAACACTGTTCCTGCTGTTACTAAATACGCCATCAAGGTGCATTTTGTTCTTCTAACACGTATGTTCTCCTTTCTAGGTCCTCCCGTATGCTCCTCTGTGTGACTGGACCATGAACCCTTCGAAAGCTTTGTATTCACAGCAGGGGCTGGGGATGAAACTGAGCTCCACTTCACTCTGAATGCGGACGACCAGGAACGCAAACAGTCTCCGGTGAGCAGAATTTTAGGAAGAGCCGTCAGTTGTTCAGATTTTCCTATTCCCGAGGCCCTTTGAAATGATCTGCCTCATTAATGCCTTTGTGTTCTTGTCATTAGTGAAATTGGCCAGAGTTTCAACAAAGTTCCTGAGGATCTCTTGATGAGAATACAAGAGAAGCTCAAAGGAGTGGAGGAAGGAGCTGTGCTCAGTGTGGGTGGACGAGCCAGTTTACTCCTACAACAGGCCATGGACCCCCAAGACCTCCGCCGACCTTCCCCAGGGTGGAAAACTTGCGTGTGATATTCAGCATATGAATCACTCTTGAATTCAACCTTTGGAAATTATACGCTGGCCTTTATCTCGAACCCACGCACATACGTTGAATATATAGTATTACTCCTTAACTAAGCAAACTAGCTACTGTGTTTTTTAAAAAAAATGTGAACTTCTCACTTGGGTCACTTAGACATGCCTTGAGGGTCTCAAGGAACATCTCTTCCTGCGCCCTTCAGACATAATTGTCATTCATGCTCCGTTTCTTGGCTAAACAGCTATTTGTTTTTCTTCTCAAGTACACGCTGTATCATTTTCAGTAGAATCTCTAACTTGACGCTTCAGCTGAAACAGGCAGCAGGAAAACAAGAGCATCACTGGCAGCTTTTCCTCTAGGATGAGTACAACAAATGTCCTGCTGGTTTTGAGGTGGCCTTTCCTTACAACCTGCTTCCCCGATTTTACGTATGAATGAAAGATATTCAATATTCGTATGTAAAAGGAAGAAAGCCCCTTCAAAATAGTAACCACCTCTATATAGCATGGTCAAACTACCTTAAAAATAAGCAATGTTAAAAACAAGTTAGTGTTTAAGGAAGTATGTTTGGATTTTCAATAGCAAAATCATGCAAGGTTACTGGATAAAGAGTTGTTATATTGTGGAGAACACATTTCAGAGACACAGATATAGTATGGTTACTAGTTTTAAAAAATGTATCTTGGACCTACTCGTTCTTTTCTCTTTATCTTTGAAGCTCTCTGTGTTTCCTATTACTTCTCTTTGGGTGATGCCTTTTTCTCTGTTTTCTAGTTCATGAATTAGCTTGTCAGCTGTTCATATAACCTCCTAAAATTATTGATTGGGTTGCTGTTAATTTCTAGCTGCGTATCATTCTTCAGATCTGCCTGTTGTTTCAGGGTGCCTAGTTGGTTTTTTAACTTTTCAGTTCCTTTTACGTCAGTGGTCACTTTATACATGCTCATTTTATAGTGTCTCGAATAGTTCTATTAAAACAATTTCCTCTTGTCTGTATGTGTTGATTCTCATATCTGGTAGACTGTTTACGCAGGTATTTTGTAGTTTTGAAAGAGGAGCTCATTTTCAGCAGGGCTTTCTCTGTACTACTCTTGAGTGACGTGTTAAGAATAGTGCCTTCTGGATAAGTTTTGTGTCTCCTTATGTCCTATTCCCAGGGCTGTTACCGACAAAGGACCGCTATTATTTTAATTTCTCAGCTTCAGAGTTTCCAGACCTCAAGAGGAATGTGCAGACCCCCCCAGGCCAGGACAGACACACTTTTCCTCTTCACCTGCCTGTCCTAGTGGCAGAGTGTTCTCTTGACTTCCCTTTCACTGAGGGGTCATCCGCGACTTGCCTCCTGTTTATGGAGGGCTTCGGGGGAGGGGCATTTAATGCCCACCTGCTGCCTTTTGCAAGGCCAAGGTTCCATGAGTTCCCTTATAGCTTGTTCAAGCTGAAACCCACAGATTGATGATGAGATGGGCAAATTGTGCCAGGCCAGCTAGGAGAGCTAGAATGTCAGCTCACAGCTTATGTGTCTACTTTTCAGTTTCCTTCCATTTTGGCCCTCAGGATGTCCCCTTACTTTCTTGTAAGTTCTCCTCTTCATGTAATAGATTGTTTCTTACATCTTCTTCAGCATTTCTGTGTTTTGTTGCAGAGGAAGAGTTGAGCTATCGAGTTTGCTCCACAGCTAGAAATGGGACACTTTCCTGTCTCCATACTGTCATCAGATAACAAGTAAAACTACTGACTTACCTATTGGTGAATAGAATTCCTCTTCCACCCTTAGGAAGGTGTTCGTTTCTGCTGCAGAGATTAAGAAATGGGTGGTTGAACTTTCCTCGTATTGTTTAGGTAACCAGCTTATGTAAATAGTTGTTTCTCTTTTGAAGGGTTAGCGTTTCTGTCTCTTGCCAATAGCAAGCACTCACTCAGCTCTTAGCTCCCCATCTTCCTCCCCCTCCTCAAACAATCTCTAGCACTTTGTAGACTATAAATTTCTTGGTTTGGTTTCTGGAGAGCTGTTCTTAATATTATTTTTCCTTTCCACTTGCAAACTCATCTCGGTGTATCTTCTTCTTCTAGGCTGACTTCACTGGTCATAAAACTACCATTATATACCAAAGATTAGTAAATCAAAGGAATGTATGCAACTTCGAATGTCTTTAGTTAAGAAAGCCTTGAAATCTTCATGAATGAGTACAAAGGGATCAGTTAGATGATAGTATAGGTAAATGAATTTGTAACTAATTCTTGCTAATAGATGTATCCAAAGAGCTTTGAATAACATCGTGAACGGACTCTTCAGCCTTTAATAGTGTACTATGAGGCTTCTGTCCTGTTCAAATATTCTTACTAATGGGTTTGAAAAATTTACCCAATATACAGATAACAGACGTAGGGGAATTATAGGTAAGGAAATTAGAATTCTAAAAGATTTTGACAAGCTGGAACACTGTCTAGAAATAAATAGGACAGGAATTTACCGAGAACAGATGAGCAGTGCTTAGGTTTATAAAACATTAGTTACAGAATATCTGTTGTATGCTGAGTACCTGATGTGCGTTATATGCAGCATCTTTTGCAAGATTAGCAGCAGCGTTATTTCAGTTTACACCTGGGGAAAGTAAAACTTGGAAAACTAAAGTAAGGATATTAAGGCCACAATGTAGTAAATCGATCATACAAGTCCATGGAGTATCCCTAACTTGAAAAGCTAAAAATGTAGATATGGGCTAAAGCAAATAATCGCAAAGAGAAAAACCTTTGGACTTGTTAAAGACTTAAGTAAGCTAGGTTTAAAAAATGTAAAACCTGTTATACTGGCTTGAAATAATAGAGATATGTGCCGTTTGGAATATTTTAATTGCACCTTAATGAAGTGATGTGTTTTGTAGTGATGTCTTTAAGTACTATTGAATGTATTTCTTTACTATTCTGTGACCCGTTTTTGAATAAATATTTCTAAAACAAACATATGCTAAGACTCATTCACGTTATTCAAGTGTGTGCGTGTTCTGTGTGCCAGGCACGGTGCTGGTTCCCAGGGCAACAGCAGTGAAGCGGGGCAGGCACAGGCAGCCCTTACGCGGCTCCGTCGGGGTCAGACCTGCAACTCAGCGTGCCGTGTGAGCTGGGAAGCCTGCTACTCAGAACCGGCCCGGTGCGCTGCGTCTCGGATAGTCTGAACTGTCTGCTCGTTCTCCTTAACTGTCCCACGACAACAAGGCAAATGAATGTTCTTTGGACCTAGAGAGTGACCTAGTTGACATTTCCAGTGTCTAAAAGATATGTGTTGGAATGTGACAGATACAAAGATCCCGTCATCTCAGATGTGAAGTTTGTATGCCGCACGTTCCTTTTTTCTTTTTCCCTTTTGTTCCTTTTTTCAGGAAAATTGAATTTATTGGGATGACGTTGGTTAATGAAACCGTACAGGTTTCAAGTGCACAGCTCCATAATACCTCATCTGCACTGCCTGTTCTGTGCTCACCACCGGAAGTCAGGACTCCTCTCACCCCCGTGGGTCCCCCCTTGCCCTTCTCCGCCTCCCCACCCCCCCTTCCCTCCGGCATCACCATTCTGTTGTCTGTGCCCTTCTGTTTGTTTGTTCTTGCTTAATTAATCCCTTCTCCTTTTGAACCCAGCCTCCTTCCTGAGAGTTCTGTCCGTTCTCTGTATCTATGAGTCTGTTTCTATTTCGTTTACTTTGTTCATTAGAGTCCACATATCAGTGGCATCATACGGTATTTGTCTTTAATGACTGGCTTATTTCACTCAGCATAATGCTCTCCAGGTCCATCCATGCTGTCACAATAGGTAATATTTCCTTTTTTCCCCCGTTTCTCTCTCTCTCTCTCTCTCTCTTTCTCTCTCCCCCCCCCCCTTCTGTTCTCTTTAAAATCAATAAACATATGCTTGGGTGAGAATTTTTAAAAAAATGAAACCATGAGGAGTGTTATCTCCCTCCCCTTCACGGAGTCAACTCCTCTTGCTCTACAGTTCCCAGCTCAAGGATTTCTTTCTCTGGGTGGCCTTCTTCTCTAGGTCTTGACTGCCCTCCTTCAGAGCTTGTGTCTCCATCCATAATACACATTTGCAAGTGTGGTTACCATACAATGAGAGGGATAAAGAGTGTACTAAAATAATGAGTGTGAATTCTTAATGGAATTATCATGCACACGTGGGTCAATGTGCAGAACAGAGTTTTCCAGCTGTAAGGAATGAACAGTACTGTAACCCATTATTCATTCAACAAATATTTTTTAGCCTCTTGATGTAATAAGCATTGAAGTGGGGGAGGCAGATCATAAATGAAGAGGATATGCTTGCTATTATATTATGTGATCTAAAATAAGTAGCAATTAGTTAAAGCAAAGAGGATACAGCAGGGAGAGGGTGGGTATGAAAGAGTTACTTTTTCTGTGGCTTCAGTAAGGCTTCCCTGAGCAGATGACATTCGGAGGCCAGGAGAGGATCTGGTGGAAGAGCTTCCTGGGCGGGGTAGGAAGGCAAAGGCCTGGAGATGGGAGGATCCAGCATAGCTGAAAGACAGCTAAGGGGCTGGTGTGATGGGAGCATCGTGGGCCAGGAGGAGAGCAGTCACATGCGATAGGAGAGAGGCAGCCAGAGGACCGATTTGTAAGGCCTTGAAAGTACTTGGACTGGTTAAACTGGCCAGTCGTCCTGGTGTGTACTGAAGAGCCCTTTACCTCTCCCTGATTTCCTCAGGGTTTTGGGTTTTTTTTTTTAATATTTTATTTCTTTATTTTTAGAGAGAGGGGGAGGAAGGGAGAAAGAGAGTGAGAGAAATATCAATGTGTGGTTGCCTGTCACATGCCCCCAACTGGGAACCTGGCCCCCAACTCAGGCATGTACCCTAACTGGGAATCGAACTGGTGACCCTTTGGTTCGCAGGCCAGCACTGAAACCCCTGCGCCACACCAGCCAGGGCCTCCTCAAGGTTTTTAGAGGCAATGTCCCAAACAGTAGCATGAGTGAGCCGCCCCACTCTCCTTTCCACACCTGATTTATGTTCACCTGAATCCCGACCTAAGCAAAGCTTCTCTGGGTAAGTGTATTTTTGCATTGAGGTACCTTATTGCAATAAGTATGGAACAAGAGGGATGTGTAGGGTACAGTGATTGCAACGGAACCTTTTTCCTTTAGCCCTGTCCCCATGCAATGGTGTCCTACAAGACCCGTTATTCCCCCGGTCCTGGACGAAACTCCAAGGAGAACCTATAGACACTCATTCTCACATCAGGATGGAAAAAAAGTGCAAAGAACTGATGTCAAAGAACGTGAGGTCCACAAGGATCACGTCAGTCATCTTTGAAATCCACCTGTATTACATCTAGAAGAGGGATGTCCAGCCTGGGCTACTTCAAAAGTCTACTGTGACTGTCAAGCAAGGAGACTTGTCTCATATTTCCTTTGAGATGCTGAGAGCAGGGTTGGGGTACAGAACAGCCCCAAACACAAGGTGGTGAAGGGAGACTGCGAGCTGCACCTTGGGAAGAGTCCACCACGCTTGCGTCCTGGCTTATGTGTTCTTCCAATTTTCAAATGATTCTAAACAAACCCAAATTTATATTTCTATATTTAGCAGCCCCCAGTTTGATTCTGATCCTGTCTGGAGACTGACTGCATGGCCTTCTGCCAGTGATTAAATTAGTCTGTGGGATATCTATTGCTCAGAGCTAACCAATGGTCATGTGATATTTTTAGCAGCTGCAATATAATGTTAGTAAAATTGTGCATTTTTATGACTTTTTAAAGTAACCCCTAATACAGTTTAAAAGTTGTGCCCCTTATTAACCCCACAGGGGCCACAGATCTCTGCAAACAAGAGAGAAACAGAGTGGGTTCTTCATTATGAGGCGGGCAAGAGCAGAGTGCATCCGGGTAGGAAGCCCCCCCACCCCGCCACCAAAACACTGCTCTCAGGCCATGCGGAGCAGTGGCGCTCTCTCCCTGACTAGCCACTTCCTTTGCCACGCCAGAAGAAAACGATGAGCAGAAAGTGGGGGGTGTGGGGGAGAGCCCTCTAAATCAGCCGTGCCCGTGTGCCCTGAAAGACCCACTTACTGCACTGAAGGCCTCCTCGTCGGCCCCCAGCCCCACCCCTGCTGGACCCGTCGCCTCGCTTGGCACACACTCGCCCCCAGGCCTTCCCGCACACAGTCCCTTCTGCCTGGACGCTCTCGTCCCATCCCCGCCTGCCAAGCCATCCCGCAGGCTCACCACCACAGTCTCCAGGAAGGCCTCTCGCTTGTTTCAGGCAGAAGCCGTCTATCTCTGGTCTCCATGTTATTTCGGAAAAGATAGAAAACTAGTCTCTCTTGAAGTGAACACAAAGGTCCTCCAAGGCAAGCAAGTCTGAGAGACCATCGCAGCCGAGAGGAAACCAGGGGGACACGGCAGCTCAGTGTCCCGCGGGGGCCGGGGTGGGGCCTGGGTGGGGCCTGGGGCAGAAGCAGGAGTCACATAAGGACAAGGTTTGCAGTTTCCCTCCTGGTGAGAGTCAGCGTTGGTTCATGAATTGCACCAAATGGGCCACGCAGCGTGAGGCGGTATGGAGGGGAGACTGGGTGCAAGGGACACGGGGATCCTCCGTGTTGTCTTTACAACTCTCCTGTAAATCTAAAACTGCTCTGCATGAAAGAGTTATTGAAAACACAGGAACAGGAAGGACCTCCACAGCCAAAGCCGATGAGAATGAGGTGGACAGACAGACGGTCGTTGCCAACCACGTCTGCCTCAGGAGAGGGAGCAGAGGGACCCGGAGCCCAGGGGCAAACCCCCCTGTCCGCTTCATTCCCCAGACCCGATCTGCGCAAACACGTGGAAATGAAGACTTAACATTTGCCACTGAGACCTCAAAAATGTGCAAAACTACACAAGCGGTGTGCAGTATTTGGAAGAGGAAATAAAATGTCACCTGACACAAAAATAATTGCTTTTTTTTTTATTTGGAAAGTCATATGCTGATTATCTATTAAATTGAAAAATACATACAGCCTTTGACAACGCGGGTTCACCTGAGAGCTCAGCCTTCAGGAGCGAGCAGCGGCAGAAACCCGGGAGGAGCGAGCAGGCGCCGGCGCGGCGCGCTGCTTCCGGGGGAACCGGCGGGATCGATCGCGGTCCAGGCAGACGCTGTGATCGTATCGCGGTTCCGTCAAAGGACGGGAGCTTCGGACTCAGCGGATGTCTCTGGATTCCTGTCAGCGAGAAAAGCAAGTCCTAGAGGGAAAAATGGGGAGAGAGACTCATTAATGAGTTTCCTTCTGAGGTGATGAAAACTTCTAGAATTAGATAGTGATGGTGGTTGTACAACATTGTGAGTGAGCTAAAATCACTGCATTGTACATTTTAAATGGTTAAAATGATGAGTGCTATGTTATAGTATTTACCACAATAAAAAAGAACACCTACTAAATCCTATAGATGTGTGCATTTTCAGAGTGCTGCTCTAAGGACCCTCCTCACTCGAGGAGACCCTTGCTATGACGAGTGAGCTGTGGGAGGAGGAATGCGTCCCCCAGCCTGCCTGGGACCCAGGGCTCCGGTGCAAGGAAAGAAATCCCTCCCAGGGGGAAAGGAAGGAGCTGGGAAGAGCACTGTGGGGTTAAGGGTAAAGCGGAGAGGCCCCCTGGCTGGGGCTGGGAGGAACCTGTCAGGCAGGAATGTTTTAGACAGACGTGCCGAAGAGCGTGCTCTCTCCACCATGACCTCACAAACCCTCAGTAGAGCACCGAACTTGTTTACGAATGCTTAGCTGGTGCACATTTACTGTGTCAAGTTTTCCTCGGAGGCCAAGGAAGAGGATGGGGTTTAAGTGAAGGTCAAGAAGAAGCTAAAAACTGGGTGAGCCCATGGAGACCTGGAGGATGAGCTTCAATGGGGCACGCTTCTTTAGAAGTCATGTTCCCCTGAGCCTCAGTTAACGGGGAGGGGGCACACCTGTTACAGATGGACATGCCTGGGGTCTTGTCCATCTTTATGGTCCCTGTACTACTTAATACAATATCAAGCACATAGTAGGTGTCCACTAAACATTTATGGAATAGAATTGTATTAATATGGATCCTTATCTAGAGATATAATTGATATGCAACATTGTATAAGTTTAAGGTGTACATTGCTCTATTTCTATATTGTAATATGATTACCACTACAGCATTAGCTAACATTTCTATCTCATCACATAATTATCATTTCTTTCTTGTCGTGAGAACATTTAACATTTAAGATCTAGTCTCCTAGCAACTTTGAAGTATATAATACAATATTAGTATCATCACTATGCTGTGCCTTAGGTGTCCGGAACCTATTCGTCTTCTACACACAAATCTGCGCCCTTTGACCAACATCGCCCCAATCTCCCCATCCCCCAGCCCCTGGGAACCACTGTTCTACTTTCTGTTGCAACAAGTTTGACGTTTTTAGATCCCACATATTAGTGACGCCACTCGGTATTTTTCTTTCTCTGTCTGGCTCATCTCACTTAGCGTAATGTCCTTGAGGGTTCATCCATGCTGTTGCAAATGTCAGTATTTTCTTCCTTCTTGTAGCTGAATAATATTCCATTGCATAGATATACACCATATATTCCTTATCAATTTATGCATTAAAGAACACTCAGGTTGCTTCCAAAGAATGCTGCAATGAACATGGGCTACAGATACCTCTTCAAGGTAGTGGTTTTATTTTCTTCAAATATGTCCCCAGAAATGAGTTGCTAATTCATATACCGTAGTCCCTCTCTATATTGTGGTTCACTGTATCGCGAGATTTTTAAAAATATTATTTTTAATTATTTATCGCGGATTTTTTCCTATATCATGGGATTTTGCAGTGGTGTATATATATATATATGCTGTTAAAGTTACATAGGTTTAAGAGTGTAGAATAAATGTAAGGTTCCTACTTCGCGGGGGCGGGGGGGTCTAGAACATAATACCTGCAATAACTAAGGGAATACTGTAGTTCTATTTTGAATTTTTTGAGCAACTTCAGTAGCATTTTTGACAGTGGCTATATAAATTTACATTCCCACCCTAAAACAAGACTTATCCTTACCAACACTTATCCCCACATCCTTACCACCATTTATTTATTTTCTTTTTGGTGATGGCCATTCTGACAGGTGTGAGGTGACATCTCATTGTGGTTTTGATTTGCACTTTCCTGATAACTCGGGATGTTGAGCATCTTTTCACATACCTGTTAGCCATCTGTATGTCTTCTTTGGAAAAATGTCTGTTCAGATCCTCTGCCTATTTTTTAATTGATATGTTTGTGTTTGTTGTTATTGTATGTGTTCTTTATATATTTTTGGTTATTAACCCCTTATGCAGTATATGGTTTTCAAGTATTTTTGCCTATTCCATAGGTTGCCTTTTCATTTTGTCGATGGTTTCTTCTGCTGTGCAGAATCTTTTTAGTTTGATGGAGTCACACTTGCTGATTTTTGCTTTGGTTGCTTATGGTTTTGGTGTCATGTCCAAAAAAATCATTGGCAGAATCAGTGTCAAAGAGCTTCTTTCCTCTATGTTTTCTTCTAGGAGTTTTATGGTATCAGATCTTAGTTTAAGCCTTCAATGTGTTTCAAGTTAATTTTTGTGAGTGGTGTAAGACAGGGGTACAATTTCATTTTTGCACATGTGGCTGTCTAGTTTTCCAGCACCATCTGTTGAAGAAACTATTCTTTCCCCGTTGAGTATTCTTGGCTTTAGATAAACATTTTTTAACATTATTTCTAATCAAAACGTGCTGGTAGTGACACCGTTGATGCCTATCCCCAAAGCCCAAAGGACTTTAAAGCCTCCGTTCAGTCTTCCATTGGAGGCTTTGAAGCCGTTTGTCTGTCCATTGCCGTACCAGGCGCTGAGACACCTGATGCGTATCTTCATCTAGTACTACAACCTGTGGGCATTATATTCAGACCACGAACCGAAGTGTGCTGATGAGCTGCCACTGCTCAGGTGGCCAGCAAAAAACCACTGGGCCACTTTCCAGGCCAGATTCCTTTGCCCTTTCGGCGCCTGTGCCCCATCCCTAGTCTTGCTCTCCAGCCCCCACACCTCCAAACAGGAGCCACTGACCACGACACATGAGCAGAGCACACTGCTGGCCTCACACCATCTGGACCAAGTTTCAGGTCAAGGTAATAGCTTCTGGCATCTGCTTAGCTCTGTACATTTCCCTCAGTTCTTTCATAGGCAGCATTAATTTGGCCTCTCAATAAGCCTAAGAAATGCACAGGGCAGGTTTTATTAGCCCCATGTGATGGATGATCAAACAAGAAGTCAGAAAAGTTGGAAACGCAGCAAGCAGTGGGATTCCCTTTGGGACTCTACATCACAGGACTGACTTTATGAGTAAAGTCAACCATTCTGGGAATGAAACCTCCCAGTTGAAACCAATGTGTTCATTCATCTCACCCTTCTTCTGTTCGCTGATCTTTGCATTCCTCCCATCCGGAACAGCGTTTACAGTAATGGTAAGCCTTACATATGTTTTAGAATTAAATGACACATTTTCTTCCCTAAAAGAGGAGCATATGATCAGGTAGTAATGACAAACCAGTAAACAATCAAAATGCAGTGGTGTAACTATAATTATATTCACTAATTCAATCAAAGTAGTATTTGTTAAGTACTTCCTATATGCCAGGAGCTGGGAAGAGACAGGCGGTGTCATGTGGGATTTCAGCAGCATAGACTCGAGTGGCTGCCAGGAACCAAATCCCAGCTCTTGTGTTTTAGTTTTGGAACATGGGCAAATTATTGAACGTCACGGAGCTTCAGGGTCCTCATCTATACAATGGAGAGCACAAAACATTCCTGACAGGGTAGTAGTGAGGATTATATTAGTTCCTATACATAAAAGCTTCAGAATGGTGCCAGGTCTGTTTAATATACATTAGCTAGTCACCATTACTAGTTATTACGACTAGGAAGCAGTGATGTAAAAGGCAGAGGCTGAAACTAGGAAAAAAGACTCAGAATTTTTCAAATTACAAACTTAGATTAAAATATATTATTTTTAAAATAATCACCACCACAGAAATATACATATGGTCGGTTGATTTTTTTATAAAGGTGCAAATGGAATTTGATGGGGAAATGAGAATTTTCCATAAATGATGCTGGAACAACTGGACATGCAAAAAAAAAAAAAAAAATTCAAGCTTTACCTCACACCATACACAAAATTTTACTCTTAATGAACCACAGACCTAAATGAGAAAGTTAACATTACAGAACTTCATCCCATAATGCTCTCCCATACCCCGGTGCAGTCAGCTCTCCCCTCCCCACTCTCCCCTTGCCTTCTGTCCTCTCGTTTTGCTTTTCTTTAAAGAAGCTATGTGAAATGGAATCGCATAATATTTGGTCTTTGGGTCTGGCTTTTGGGTTAGACTAATGATTTTGATTCACTCGTGTTCTTGCACATGTCTGCAGTTTGTCTGTTTCCACTGCTGAGCGGTATTCCATGGTATAGATACACCACATCGGTTAACCCAGCTACATGCGAACACTTGGGTGATTTGCAGTTTGGGGCCATTCTGCATAAGGCTGCTGTGACAGGTCCTTGAATGGACTTAGGTTTTCTTTCACTTGGGTAAACAGCTGTTCATAGGGTAGGTGAATGTTTATAAGAAACTCCAGGCTCTTTTTCAAAGCAGTCGTACAATTTTGCCCTCCTGCAGCCTTTAAGCCAAACTGGGAGGATGATGAAGATGGGGGGGGATCACTGAGCTAGCCTCAGGCCACCTGAGGAGTCACACATACGGTGTCATCTTGCACAAAAAAGCAACCGTTCCTCCCGAGACAGACCCTGAGGAAGACAGACGCGGAACTGAGGTACAGAGCAAACTAGCGCCCCCATCTGAACCCAAGCCACACACGAGGCCTCACGTTGGCCTCGGCCCCAAACATCTGAAGAACAAGAGAGACAATTTTTTTTTTACCTTCCAAGCTTGCATTCTTTATCCACGTGCTCACCCTTTGGGATACAGAATTGAAAATATTTAAGAAACTGGAGGATGGGACTATTCCGTATGTAGACCAAGGGCCCTCCTCCTGAATTGTTTCCATTTCATGTGAGTATTTGATTCCTATTTGCCTCATTCGCCTAGATTCATTAGGCAGTGACCGAAGTCCCGTGAAATCCAACAGTGCTATGAAAAGCGACAGGAAACCCGAAGAGCATTCTGTGAAAAGGTCTCTCTGCAAGTTCTTCACCGACCACAGCAGCCGTGAGGCCACTCCGCCCCGGGCTCAGGGCCAGAGCGAGGAGAGCGCTGAGCACCAGACAGGGCTGGGCAGGGCCGGAGAAGGAACAGGGCGGGTCACAGGGCTAGCTGGCTGCTGCTCAGGGCTACAGCATGGGGCCAGAACCAGCAGGCAGTCGCAGGGCCAGAGTTGAGACGGGCTCCCCGGGTGTGGGGTGGGGCTTTTCAGACGCCATCCTGCAGAGCTCCCAAGTTCCCACAGAGGACGTGAAGGGGTGGGTCTGTGAGACTCTGCGCGACTCTGTCTTCACCCAAAGCATCTCTGACTTTCAGTGGTTTGTATCCTAAGGTTTGTACAAGGCTCATTGCTCTTTTTCTAAGACCAAAAAAAAAAAAAACCATCTTCTTACTAAAAACAATTTTAAAATGACTAGTTGAGAGGTAGAGCCCAAATTTTAGCCTCTACAGAGGCAGAGAGAAAACCTACACGTGTTAAGCAGGCTGGCGAATATATAAAAGGGGGTGGTGGGGACTGTGGCCGACTGGAGGGTCTATACGCCCTCCATGGGGCAGCTACCACAGGGCCCCAGTGAGCTGTAGCTCTGAGGGACTGAGGACCCAGTCTTGCCAGACCTGCTGATTTGCAAGAGAACCCAGCCAAACAGATTTTTACATAGAAGCGCTCAATTACTAAAGATCACCAACTAATTCAGTTTATCTTATAATATCATGTAGATCCAAAAAGCATATTAATACCTGGATTGGCCTCTCAATCACTAACTGGCTCTGGTTTGGAAAATACTAGAAATCATAGCAGCTTTTCATTGTTGCGGTGGGGAACTCACACCTTCCTTGAATGTAGAAGAGCTAGTTCTGTCTTTATGTTTTCTGCTAATCATCGTGTCCTCAATGCTTAGCCCGGAGCCTGGCCCTTCACTGCCCAAACCAGCTGTGGAATGACGGGGTGTGTCGTTGTCACCTGGCTCTCTGTTGCACCCACTTAGGCCTCAAATCTCAAACAAATCTCCACTTCTGCTTTGATATTCCAGGTGGCAACCTTGTGGGAGGTAGACCATTCATGGGTGGGCAAATCTGGCACATCTGTATTTTTCTGGGCACAGCTGAATAATCTAAAAAGACAGGCTGTGTACTTAAGCCAGTCCAAAGCTGTGCTCTGCAGTTCCCAGGTCCTTTTAGGGTACAAGAAACTTCGGTTCACGCCAGGAAACCCCCCACCAGCATCATTTCCACTTAGGAAGGATGGAAGCCTCACTGCTCTGAGGAACAACTCCGGGGCAAAAACACTGATGGTCCTGTGGCTGGAGGTCCAAGAGCTGGCATTCCAGCAGATGCCCATGGTAACTGGAAGCAAGTCCTTCCACGCTTCAAAGTCAGGGGTTCAGCCGACTCTGCCGGACTTGCACGGGATATAACTGAATGATTCTGTGACCCATAGCTCACCTTGACCTACCTAACAGCTAAAAAGAATTGAAGTTGGAAATCAGAGAAAAGTTGTCTTTGTAAGAGTATTTAATGAGCAGTGAGCACCCTTCCCAGCCCTGTGCTGGACATGTATTCTGTCTTCATCTAAGCCCAGTGACGGGACATCAAGGAACCATATGGAGTCCTTCCCTTGCGTTACCTGGAGTTTGAAGGACACCAAGAACTTTCAACCTCCCTCTAATGGTGCCTCTTCCTAAACAGGAGCTGCTATGGTCTGCGCCAGAGACGTAGACATGTCCTCTTCTGTCCAGGGCAAACGTGCATGGGTGTGTCCAATGAATCAGACATGAGCCACAGGAGAGGAAGGCCCTTTGCAGAACTGCTTAAATTCTGCCCAAGAGATAGATCTGCCCCAGGAGGCCTGATGACCCCAACCAGCGGTGAGTGGCCAGACCTAGATTCCTAAGAGCAGAGGGAGAAAAACAGAACTGGCACTCAGAGAAAATGTAATATTCCCAGTACAGACCCAGAGAAACCCACAAATGTAACCCAATAAGTGAAGTCAGTTTTGCTCATCTACTAACTTGCTGTAGTCCGAAGTAGTCAACACTTGATTCCATGAACACCGGGCACACCAGCCCTTTCCTGTCCCTCACCTCTCCTCTCTCCTCTGTTCAGACCTGGAGGGTCAGAAGCCTCATCTAGTAAGCTGGGGGCAGGACAGGAGGCAGAGAGAAACAAGGTGTAAAACTGAACAGAAGCTTCCCACTCACTCCCCACCCAATGTGCACACGAATATATTAATGTGCATGAACTAGATATATTCATTACTAAAATGAGGCTATTCTTGAAGCTAAAAATGACAGGAGAACTATTTAATTGTTAAGAATGAGCTAGCTGACTCTGTTGGCTCCCCAGGACTCTCTCAAAGTGTGAAGAACAATCGCCTGGCAGCTGAGGGGGGGAAGAACAGAATTGTTAAAATAATAGTTTTTTAATATGTAGGAAGACGAAAAGGCATTCAGACCCGGGGAACAGGGTGCCCAGCGGTGTTAAAGGGGTGAGAGTCTGAGGAAGAGCAGGTGGGTTGAGGCGGCCAAAGCAGAGGGCGTGAACAAGGGAGGTGGGGCCAGCTCACAGGGAAGCCTGTTTTCCATGCTCTGAAGGGTGTCCTTCATTCTGCTGGAGACGCAGCTCTCTGTAATATTCCCAGTACAGACCCAGAGAAACCCACAAATGTACCCCAATAAGTGAAGTCAGAGGAGGCAGAGATACAGTCTGAGGAGGCAGAGATACAGTCTGCTGGGTAATTGCAGAAGATAACCCTGGCAACAGCATGGACAGAGACTGGAGTCTCTTTGGAGGTCACTGCTGTGATTCACGTGAAAGATGAAGGCCTGGATTAGGAGAGCTGTGGCTGGAACAGAAAGAGCGTGGATCTGAAAACCTGTCTGGAGGCAGCATTGTCGGGAACTAGCCACTCTTTGGCTAGAAGGAGTGGAGGAAAGAGAGAAGTCAAGGGTGACACCTTCTTAGAGGCTGGGCAACAGGTAGCTGAATGTGCCAGGAGCCTAGATAGGAAATAGAGGAGGAGGAGGAACTCGGAAGGAAAATAATGAGGTCAGTTTCAAACATGGTGAACCGGAGGTGCTATTGGCAGGACTTTCCTGGGAAGGCGCCTGAGAAGCAGCTAGAAGTCTGGTCTTGGAACAGCAGAGAGGTTAAGGCTGGTGAGATGGATGCATCTGTCCCACCTCGGCATCCTCTGCAGGAGTGGCTCCAGCATGAGGCACTCATCCACACTGGAAAAATTCTTCCAATTACTTTTTAGCACATCTTAGAAGCAGAAGAGAAAAATGGATCGCTTTTTTACATTTTCATTACATTCATTCTAAAATTATACTCTCCTGATTTCCAAGGACTTCCAGTGCCTGGTGTTGATATATAACCACGTAACTTCACCCTCTGTATATAATGCTGAATTACTTACGCCTCTCCCAGGGCTCACTCCTGACATGGGATGTCAAACAGAAATAGAACATGCATCTCCTGCATCTGGGCTGAAACCTTACAGAGAAGTCTATGGGCGGCCATAAATAACCCCCCATGTTCCTGGAAAGGAGCTGTGTGTGCAGACAGGGTAGGGTCACTGCAGATTTATGAGCGCATCCCCCAGGCCGCGGCTCGCACAGCCAGCACAGGGGCCTGCGGACGGTGGGAGGTCTGAGGCAGCACCACGATGAAAGGACGGCTGGTCCCAGGGCTGTGGGACACCTGGGCACCCCAGGGCCACAGGACACCTTTCCATTTTCTAGCGTTTCTACCGCTACTCTTACAGCCAGGAAAAGACCCTGAGGGTCACTGAATCCTGAGTGTGTTTTCTTACAGCCATTCGAATCTGTCACCAAGCGCACTAGACAAACTTCTGCTATTGTGGCTACAACGTCTCCCCGCTCTTCCACAAGCGCAAAGGTCGGCCTTAGATGAACTGTGCGTGGGTGGGCATTGCCTTCCCGTCTCTTCTTGCTTTTCTTTCTCATTTCCCACACTCTTGGTTTCCTCTCTCTCTCTCTCTCTCTCTCTCTCTCTCTCTCTCTCTCTTTCTCTCTCTCTCTCTCTCTCCCCCTCATTATCCTATGAAAATCCTCTTCTTGTGCATAATCTGGAGTAAATGACTTTACCTCTCAAGCCCTTCACTTTCTCACTTGTAACATGAAAGTGTAAGACCAAGTGCTTGTCAAACTTGAATGTGCAAGTGATGCCTCTGAGGATGCTGTTAGAATACAGATTCTGATTTAGTATCAGAACACTGGAGGGGGCCTAAGGTTCCACGTTTCTAACAAACTCAGGTGATTTTCATGCTGTTGACCCGAGAACCTCACTTTAAGTATGAAAACAATCCCGGACGGCAGGGCTCCCTTTCCTTGTACCCGCCGTCCATTGGTAGAGCCTGCGAGGAGAGCCGTGGTGGGAGTGCTGGGGATACTTCAGCCTCCGTGGGGGGAAGTTGAACGTGGTAAAATGCTTTCAAAATAAGCACATCAAATATCTGCCTTCAATGAAAGAGATGATCTCTAAGGACTATTATCATTCCATATTTTAAAACATTTGTGTTTTTCTTCAACATGGAGCATTTCTCAGAAGCTGTTTACATATGAAAGAGTCTAATGAACTCATCAGTGTTGATGCTGAATTATGGAGGACTTTTTAGAAATAAAGAGAGTGGAAATCATAAAATAAGGGTCAACAAGCAATCAAAAAGGATAGACGGTTAACTAACCAAAAGTTGGCTCATAGAAAATGGTCTTAAGATAGCACTTTGGGAAGAATGTTCAAGAGAAAAGAGAAGATGTAAATAAACACTACAGTAAGTAGAAAGGGAAAAATAACTACAGACATAGGAGATGTTTTAATAATTTTAAGGAAATATTATGAGTGAACAAACACCAGAAAACGTCAGAATCCAGAAGCAATGGGTATGTTGTTTTAAAAGTATAAAAATGAAAAAATTTTAATGTGAAAGAATGGAAAACTTATTCAGACAAATAATATTTAAGAAAACGAGAACGTAATAAAAAGCCTTCTCCCCAAACTCACACCCAGACACAAAAGCCAGGCACAGAGGGACTTACAGGTGTGTATTATCAAAACTTCAAACAACAAATAACCCTTATATTATACAAGTTGCCTAATAAGAAATAATAATAAAAAGGTTGTTTACTTGACTTGGGGTGGTGAAGCCATAACACATATACAGATGATGTATTACAGAACTGTATACCTGAAAGCTGTGTACTTTTATCAACCAATGATTGTCACTTCAATAAAGTCAATAAAAAAGTTTAAAAAATAATGTTGAAGAAGGAAAAATGTATAATCTAGATGTCAAAACAAAACTGGGGCAATACAAGGAGAGAATATTGTAGGTCCATTTCACTTAGAAATACAAAAAAAAAGTAAAGAAAAGAAATATAAAACACTGACTAACAGAATGTAACATATATTTAAAAATAAGTCATCATAATAGTTTACCCCAGATACTGGAGGATTATTAAACATTATAACATCTATCAATCCACTTCAAAACTTAAAACAGAAAAGTCATGGTTATCTCAATAAATAATGAGAAATCACTTTATTTAAGTCAGCACATTCTTAGTAAAACTTCAGAGGACAGGGATATGAAGTTTATCTTTCAAAAACCTATAGCAAACAAACTACATAATGAAGACATTTTAGAAGGTAGGGAATAAAGCAAAGATACACATTTTAACCACTACTGTTGACCACAGTTTGGAAGGTCTTATCCAATTCACTAAGATTTAAAAAAAAAAAAAAAAAAAAGCAAAAGATTGCCCTGACCAGTTTTGGTCAGTTGGTTGGGCATCGTCCCACAAGGTGAACGGCCACCAGTTGGTTTGATTCCCGGTCAGGGCACATGCCTAGGTTGCAGGCCTGGTCCCCAGTCGGGGAGCATGCGAGAGGCAACTGATCGATGTTTCTCTTTCATGTCAATGTTTTTCTGTCTCCCTCTCTTCCTTCTCCTCTTAGAATAAATAAAATCTTTTTAAAGAAGGCCAAAGATTGAAAAAACAGAAAGAGTTGCTATGCTTTGGAGAGACACTGCTCATTTATACAGAAAGCTAAAGGAAATTAAACTAACAAATATTTAAGTTGATGAGTAGATGAATGAATGAATAAATGAATGAATGAATGAGATGGTTCAGCAAGATTCCTAGACAGGAGATCAACACAGAAACACAGCAGTATTCAAGAAGCACTCCTAGAATGGCAGCTTGGGAAGTTCCACACGCCTCCTCTGTCTTAGTCTGTTCAGGCTGCTGTAACAAAATACGACTGACTGGGTAGCTTTAAAACAACAGAAATTTATTGCTCGTAGTTGGAAAGGCTGAAGTCTAAGATTGTGCTGTCAGTATAGTCATGAGGGACCTCTACCAGGTCCCAGACTTCTTGTTGTACCCTCACATGGTGTGGGGGGCTTGCTGAAGGGTATCTCTGGGGCTCCTTTCATAGAGCAGTCATCTCACCCCCCAGGGCTCCGCCCAGTCACCTCCCAAAGGCCCCACCTACTAACAACACTGTGTTTGGGAGATAAGATTCAGTGTATATAGATTTGGAGGAGACAGATTCAGCTCATAGCACTCTCGCCAGGGGAATAACCATTATCGGTGAAATTTATAAAAACAGTAATCTAAAGTCTCTGGGAATTTTTCTAAAGGCATACAGCAAATGGAGAAACATTTGTTCACGAAAACCTACTAAATCTCAGTAAGTCAGTGGTATTTGAGTCACAACCTACTCCTTACCTGGCTCTCTCCACCCTGTCCATCCACCAGCACAGTGTGAAAGAAGTTCTACTGTGGGCAGATGTTGCCGGGAAGACAGGGCTCACTCTCACCCCATTTTCAGTCTAGGGATATAGTTACCCCTTGGGAGGAGCAGCTTGTCAGCAGTTCGTGTCCCCCAAACCCAGAGGTCTGGGCCTCCCCCACACTCATAAGGTGCAAAATCTACCCTAGACATAGCAGGCCAATAATACTTGGCCCATGTCACCCTGACCCTAGCTCACTTGTAGGGTGGAGGCTCTGTGGTTGAAGAAGTAAGGCAAGAAAACCAGAGATTGCCACTATGCTCAGAGTTGTGCTCATGGAGCAAGGATACCGCTCCAAGGGCAGTGGGCCATTGTCCCCGGCCCCAGCTCCAGAGCAGCAGTGCAGAAGTTCTGCTCAGTGGGGAGGCAGGCTGTAGGAACGGAGAGCTGAGCTCCACTTATCTCCCTAAAAAGTCTGACTTTACTTGCAACAGAGAGTGGAAAAGTTCAAGCTAAAAAGCATTTTGATAGACAGTAAAGATTTTGTTGTGAGGCAGTTAGAGAAGATGTGTAGTGTTGGAATAGCAGTGAGCAAAATGGTGGATCAGTTAGAAGTTCAGTAAAGAGACTCAAGGAAGACAGGGAGACAGGTCAGAACTGTCGTGGGCTTGAAACAAGCTTCAAAGACTGGCTTCAGCAACTTGCCTCTGCAAAAGGCCTGACTTTAATCTGATCAAATTGTGGAGCAATATACACTCAAAAGCAATGCAGAAAATTCTATGTTGTCATAAATGCCCAGTTTCAGCAAAAAAATTGCAAGATATGCACAGAAATGTGAAAGTGTAATTTATACACAGGAATAAAAGCAGACAAAAGAAACTGCCTTTGAGGACAGCCAGATGTTGACTGGACAGAAACTTAAAAATAATTATTACAAATGTGTTAAACTAACAAAAGGATATAACATTTAAAGAATCAAAGGAAGGTATGATGGCAGTGTCACATTAAATAGAAAATATCAATAGAGGTAGAAATTATTTAAAAGAACCAAATGAAAAGTTTGGAGTTGAAAAGCAAAATAAACAAAACGAAAAATTTACTAGAGGGGCGCAAAAGCAGATTTCAGCTGGCAGAAGACAGAATCAGCCAACAGAGAGAAAAAGAGGAAGAGAAAAATATAAACGGAGCCTCTGAGAAATATGAGCCACCATTATGCTTAATGGTAACATCAGATGAAGGAAAGAGAAGGGACAAGAAAAAGTATCTGAAGAAATGCGACCACCCATCAATCTATATGCTATACAAATATAAAGATATACTATGCAAATAACAAACACAAGAGAGCTGCAGGGGCTATGCTAATAATAAACAAAATGAACTTTTAAAAATGTTACTAGAGATCAAATAAAACATATTATAATAGAAAGGTCAATCCAATCAGAAGATATAACCATTATAAACATATAATGAGTTGGGCAGAGCCTCAGAATACATTCCCCAAAATGTTTTTTATAACATTAGTCTATACATTCAAGAAGCTCACCAAAGTCAGTCCAGAGAAGATAAAACACAAAGAAATTCACCTTCAGATGTATCATAGTCAAAATGTTGAAAGAGAAAATTTTGAAAGCAGCAAAAGAGAAATAATTCCTTGCACACAAGGGAACCCCAATAAGTTTAAAAACTGACTTCCAGTCAGAAACAATGGTGACCACAAAGGAGTGGGATGGCCATATTCAAAGTGCTGAATAAAGAAGCTGTCAGCTAAAAATATTACATCCGGCAAAACTATGTTTCAAAATCAATGGGGAAACTAGGACATTACAAGGCAAACAAAAACTTCTGGCAGACCCAGTGAACAAGAAATTGTGAAGGAAGTTCTTCGAACTATCAGCAAATGGCACCATACAGTAGTTCAATTCACAAGAGAAAACAAAGAGCTCTGATGAAAATAATTTCATATGTAATTACAAAATACCATATTAATGCACATTTGTCCTTTCTTCTCTTAACTGACTTAAAAACAATTACTGATATACAGGATAGGGCAAAAGTACATTTACAGTTCTGAGTACATGAAACACAGAGTTTATTTTCATATTATCACTTACTAATTATTCTATTATTTTCCACACAAACAACTGTAAACCTACTTTTACCCCATCCTGTATATATCTATAAACATATGTGAAGATATAAGTTATATATATATATATATATATATATCTAAACATGTATCTATTACATGTTGTATATCTAAACATACATAACACATATATCATACGTGCGTGTTTGTGTTCTTGGACCTCTAATCTACAGAAAGAGCCGTGTACAGCAGGAGGCGGGGACAAAGCTGCACACTTCCCAGTAACAGTGGGCGGGACAAGGGAGCACGGAGAGGACACCAGGTGGCAATTTGAATTCACAGAAAGAAAGAAAGAAAACAAAATTCTTAAATAAAGGGATTAATACAACAAACTCCATAAAAGTACTTGCTCTTCTCTATTCTCTCAGCTTCACTAAAATACACAGAACTATAAAAAGTCATAATTATAACAATGTACTGATGGGCACGGGCATGCAGCATAAACATTATACATCTACATATACATGTAACAACAGCACAAAACACAGTGAGTAGGGACTAGAATTGTACAGGTGCAACATTTCTACATTTTGCTGGAACTGAGATACTATAAATCTGAAGTAGAGTCTGGTAAAATCTATAATGGAGACCTAGAGAAGCTACAAAGAAGCTGTCTCAAAAAATATAGATTAAAAAAACCAGTAAAAGAATTAACATAGCACAATAAAAATATTTGCTTAATGAAAAAGAAAGCAGTAAAGAAGAAAGGAAGAAAAATGATATGAGACATAGAAACCAAAATATTAGACATAAACTCTATCAATAAGCGTACCATGTGTGAAAGGATTAAACAGTTCAATTAAAAGAGAGAAAGACTGCATAAAAAACAAGACCTAACTGTACGCTGACTAAAGGAGCTACATTTTAGACCCAAAGGTACAGACAGGTTTAAAGTAAAAAGAGGAAAAAGATACACCGCGCAAAGAGCAACCACAAGAGCACGGCAATGGCTGTACTAATAACAAACATACTTTAAAGCAAAGTGCTACATATTATAATGGAACTTATTATAATGAAAAGGTCAATCCAACAAGAAGATATAACCATTATAAATATATAATGAACCTAACAGAGGATCATAACACATGAAGCAAAAATTGACAAAACTAAAGAAAAAAATACACAATTCAACAATAATTATCAGAGACTTCAATATTTCTCTTTCAATAAAAGGGAAAAATGAGAAGATGCGCAAGGATATAGAAGACTTGAAAAACATTATAAACCAAACAGACCTAACAGACAGGCACAGAGAGGTGTTCAGCAAGCAGAATACATCTTCTCAAATGCACATTCCCCCGTTCTCAAATGGAAAATTCCCCAGGATAAGCCATTTGGTAGGCCGTAAAGCAAGCTACATTGAATTTTAAATAATTGAAATCCTATAAAGCACATTTCTGACTACTAGGGAATTAAATTAGAAATTAATAACAGAAGGAAAGTTGGAAAATTCTCAAATAACTGAAAAATAAACAACACACTCTTAAATCACCAATGGGTCAGAAACGTCATAAGAGAAACTGAAAGCACTTTGAGACAGATGAAAACAGAAACACAACACACCAAAACTTACGGGATGAACAGCTAAAGCAGAGCTTGGAAGGAAGTTATGACTGTAAATGCTTATGTTAATTTAAATTTTTTCTCTAATTCTCCACCTCGAAAAACAGAAAAAGAAGAACAAAGTAAACCCAAAGCGAGCAGAAACAAGGATGTATAAGGATTAGAGTAGAAATAAATAGGAGTAGAAAAAACAATAGAGAAAATCAGTGAAAGCAAAAGATGGTCCTTTGAAAGCTCGACATTCACAAATCTTTAGCCAGATGGACTAAGCATAAAGGAGGGGGAAAAAAACTTGAACTACTTAAGTCAGAAGTAAAAGAAATAACATCGCCAATGCCATTGCCAAAATAAAAAGAAGTATAAATGAGTACTAAGAACAACCATACGCCAACAAATTACGTAATTTAGATGAAATAGGCAAATTTCTATAAAATTGATGCAAGAAGAAACAGTAAATATGAATAGGCCTATATAAAGAAAAGCTCAGGGATATTAGTGGAATGAACATAAAGTTGGGCCAGGTGGATCAGGCCGACTTTATTAATTCAGGACCACTAAGCAGAGATTCTGGACCTGACGTTGTAGCTCGAGGGGTTAGAAAGCATTCTCAGTTAGTTTGGTCCGTTGGACCAAAAGGGGATGCACACTAAGTGAAGGTGAAACATCGAGGGAAATTAGCCTGTTAGAGTGGGTTTGTCATGTAGGACCTGCCCACCCATGCCAGGAGGACCCAAAGGACGCACTTCTCACAACTGGGAAAAATACATGTGTGAGGGGAGCTCCAGGGTCCTTGAATAGCCCTGGGGCTCCTCTTTTCTGTAGTGAGAAGTTACAGTGAAAGCTAGGGCCACTGAACTGGGATCCTTCATCGCAGGAGGGCTAATTGCGTCTTGGAATGGCAGGGGCCAAATAATGGTCCTCACCGGTCAAAGACAGAGGGTGGCGGAGCCAAACACATCACCAGGACAATCTCATTCACAGACGCCTTTGGCTCTGGCTAGTGGATCATGGTGCTCCTGGAAGAGAAGCAGATGAGCTGTCTGTTTGGTTCTTTTGAAGATTTTCATTTATTTGTTTTTAAAGAGTGGAGAAAGGAGGGAGAAAGAGAGGGGAAAAAGATGTGAGGGAGATACATCCATCAGTTGTCTCTCACACACACCCCCAGCCAGGGACCTGGCCTGCAACCCAGGCACATGCCCTGACCAGGAATTGAACCAGCAACATTTTGGTTCACAGGATGACACTCAGCCCACTGAACCACACCAGTCAGGGCTAACATGGGCAGTCTATTAAACTCCTACTTAATCTATATAAGCAGAAGAGTCCTAGCTCAAGTAAGCAGAAATATCAATTGAATCACCAACACAGAGTGTCATGGCTCCTTAACTGTGTTCCTGACTGAGCCAGTCGGCAGACCCCCTGAGGAAGGACCCCAGTACACTACCCAAACTGTATACTGTTAATTTTTCTCCTGGCTTTCCCCCAAGGCACCTACAGTCTTTCACCCATGTAACCCTGCCGTGGGGAAAGGAAAATAATCAGACTCGGGAAATTCCTGGCCCCTGCCATTCCAAGACGCAATTGGCCCTCCTGCAATGAAGGATCCCAGTTCGGTGGCCCCAGTTTTCACTGTAACTTCTCACTACAGAAAAGCGGAGCCACAGGGCTATTCAAGGACCCTGGAGCTCCCCTCACACATGTATCTTTCCCACTTGTGACAAGTGTGTGGTCCGCGCGGCTGCGCGGCGAGGCCCGACGGCCCGGTGCGGCGCGCTGCGCGGCGGCCGGCGGCGGCACCATCCACGGCGGGCTCGGGAGACGGAGGCCGGGCTCAGCGCGGGCTCCCCGGCATGCCCCGGCCGGCCGCCGCCTCAGAGCCGGGCCGCGTACGCAGGGTGGCTCCGCAAGCGCCGGGATGCGGGCCGGGCCTTCCCTCGCACCACGGTGCTCCGATGCACCGCGCGCCCGGGCACCTCCGCCCCGTGCCCCGCGCCCCCAAAAGAGCGCGCGGTCCCTGCCGCCCGGCCGTCGCGGGCCCATGGACGCGGCCTCCTGGGCCCGCTGCCTACCTGCGCTCGGGCCCGCCTCTCAGGTGCCGGGCCGCTTCGGGTCCCTGCGGTCGGGGCGCCACCAGTGTCCCGGGCGCCCCGCGGCCGCAGCAGATGCTACTGGAGCCTCTACGCACTCCCGGGGCGGGGCAGTCTGGTGGGCGGGCGCAGGGGAGGAGGAAGCCAGAGGGGCAGTGATCGGCGGCCCTGTCGGCCAATGGCAGCGCCGATCTTCGCCTACCAAAGGAAGCCCTCGGCCAGTGGGAGCCAGGGGCGGGGACAAAGGGCAGGGCGTAAGGTCACTTGCGTACGGTGGGGCGCGGGGATGGGGCCTTCAGGTTGGGTGGGCTGGTGTGGGGCCAGCAGAGTACTCCCAGCTGAGACGGTGGCGGAGGCGGTCGGTGGCAGCGCCCGGAGCGGCGGCGCCCGCGGTGGGAGAGCGGGGACGGCGGCGCCGGGAGCGGGAGCTGGGGCGGCGGCGGAGGTGCTATCGACCACCGCCTCTCCGGCCGCCCCCGCTCCCATCGCCTCCGCCGCCGCCGCCGCCGCCGCCGCCGCTCCGGCCGCTGCCACCGATAACACCTCCGCCGGCCGTCCCCGCTCCGGCCGCTGCCACCGATAACACCTCCGCCGGCCGTCCCCGCTCCCACCGCCCCTCCGACGACCTCTCCTACCTCTGCCGCCACTGGGGCCGGGGTCGGCGGCGCCTGGAGCGGGGGTGACGGCTGTGGGACCATGGCCGGCGGTGGCGAGAACGGGGGCTGCGGCAGTGGAATCGGGGCCGGCGTCGGCGGGAGCGGCGGGAGCTGGAGCTGGGGTGACGGCGGAGGTGCTATCGGCGGGAGGGCCCGGAGCGGGAGCCGCGGTGGCCGATAGCACCACCGCCGACGCCCCGGGTCCTGCCGCCGCCCCAGCTCACACCGCCGCCCCAGCTCCCGCCGCCGCTCGCGCCGCCGCCTCCGGCCCTGGTCCTACCGCCGTCGCCCCCACTCCCGCCGCCGCGGCCCCGCGACCCCATCCTAGCGCCGCCGCCCCGTGTCCCAGCTCCGCCGCTCCGGGCCCTCCCGCCGATAGCACCTCCGCCGCCGCCACCGGGTCCCGCCGCCGCCGCCGCCCTCCTGGTCCCACCGCCGCCGCCCCCGGGTCGCACCGCGACCGCCCCACCGATCCATCGCCGCCGCCCCCGCCCCCGCCGACCCTCAGACGGCCTCTCCGACCTCTGCCGCCGCTGGGACCGGGGGCGGCGGCGACGGTTGGACCCGGGGCGCCGGCGGTGGGACGGGAGCCGGAGGCGGCGGCGCGAGCGGCGGCGGTAGCTGGCGCGTCGGCAGGACCTGTGGCATCGGCGGAGGTGCTATCGGCCACCGCCTCTCCCGCCGCCGCCGCCGCCGCTCCGGGCCCTCCCGCCGATAGCACCTCCGCCGCCGTCCCCGCTTCTGTCAAAGACGCCGCCGCTGATCCGACAGGCGGCGCCACCGACCCCGCTCCCACCGCCCCTCCGACGGCCTCTCCTACCTCCGCCGCCGCTGGGGCCGTCTCCGCCACCGCTCCCGCTCCGGGCGCTGCCACCGACCGCCTCCGCCACCGTCTCAGCTGGGAGTACTCTGCTGGCCCCACACCAGCCCACCCAACCTGAAGGCCCCATCCCCGCGCCCCACCGTACGCAAGTGACCTTACGCCCTGCCCTTTGTCCCCGCCCCTGGCTCCCACTGGCCGAGGGCTTCCTTTGGTAGGCGAAGATCGGCGCTGCCATTGGCCGACAGGGCCGCCGATCACTGCCCCTCTGGCTTCCTCCTCCCCTGCGCCCGCCCACCAGACTGCCCCGCCCCGGGAGTGCGTAGAGGCTCCAGTAGCATCTGCTGCGGCCGCGGGGCGCCCGGGACACTGGTGGCGCCCCGACCGCAGGGACCCGAAGCGGCCCGGCACCTGAGAGGCGGGCCCGAGCGCAGGTAGGCAGCGGGCCCAGGAGGCCGCGTCCATGGGCCCGCGACGGCCGGGCGGCAGGGACCGCGCGCTCTTTTGGGGGCGCGGGGCACGGGGCGGAGGTGCCCGGGCGCGCGGTGCATCGGAGCACCGTGGTGCGAGGGAAGGCCCGGCCCGCATCCCGGCGCTTGCGGAGCCACCCTGCGTACGCGGCCCGGCTCTGAGGCGGCGGCCGGCCGGGGCATGCCGGGGAGCCCGCGCTGAGCCCGGCCTCCGTCTCCCGAGCCCGCCGTGGATGGTGCCGCCGCCGGCCGCCGCGCAGCGCGCCGCACCGGGCCGTCGGGCCTCGCCGCGCAGCCGCGCGGACCACACACTTGTCACAAGTGGGAAAGATACATGTGTGAGGGGAGCTCCAGGGTCCTTGAATAGCCCTGTGGCTCCGCTTTTCTGTAGTGAGAAGTTACAGTGAAAACTGGGGCCACCGAACTGGGATCCTTCATTGCAGGAGGGCCAATTGCGTCTTGGAATGGCAGGGGCCAGGAATTTCCCGAGTCTGATTATTTTCCTTTCCCCACGGCAGGGTTACATGGGTGAAAGGCTGTAGGTGCCTTGGGGGAAAGCCAGGAGAAAAATTAACAGTATACAGTTTGGGTAGTGTACTGGGGTCCTTCCTCAGGGGGTCTGCCGACTGGCTCAGTCAGGAACACAGTTAAGGAGCCATGACACTCTGTGTTGGTGATTCAATTGATATTTCTGCTTACTTGACCTAGGACTCTTCTGCTTATATAGATTAAGTAGGAGTTTAATAGACTGCCCATGTTAGCCCTGACTGGTGTGGTTCAGTGGGCTGAGTGTCATCCTGTGAACCAAAATGTTGCTGGTTCAATTCCTGGTCAGGGCATGTGCCTGGGTTGCAGGCCAGGTCCCTGGCTGGGGGTGTGTGTGAGAGACAACTGATGGATGTATCTCCCTCACATCTTTTTCCCCTCTCTTTCTCCCTCCTTTCTCCACTCTTTAAAAACAAATAAATGAAAATCTTCAAAAGAACCAAACAGACAGCTCATCTGCTTCTCTTCCAGGAGCACCATGATCCACTAGCCAGAGCCAAAGGCGTCTGTGAATGAGATTGTCCTGGTGATGTGTTTGGCTCCGCCACCCTCTGTCTTTGACCGGTGAGGACCATTATTTGGCCCCTGCCATTCCAAGACGCAATTAGCCCTCCTGCGATGAAGGATCCCAGTTCAGTGGCCCTAGCTTTCACTGTAACTTCTCACTACAGAAAAGAGGAGCCCCAGGGCTATTCAAGGACCCTGGAGCTCCCCTCACACATGTATTTTTCCCAGTTGTGAGAAGTGCGTCCTTTGGGTCCTCCTGGCATGGGTGGGCAGGTCCTACATGACAAACCCACTCTAACAGGCTAATTTCCCTCGATGTTTCACCTTCACTTAGTGTGCATCCCCTTTTGGTCCAACGGACCAAACTAACTGAGAATGCTTTCTAACCCCTCGAGCTACAACGTCAGGTCCAGAATCTCTGCTTAGTGGTCCTGAATTAATAAAGTCGGCCTGATCCACCTGGCCCAACTTTATGTTCATTCCACTAATATCCCTGAGCTTTTCTTTATATAGGCCTATTCATATTTACTGTTTCTTCTTGCATCAATTTTATAGAAATTTGCCTATTTCATCTAAATTACGTAATTTGTTGGCGTATGGTTGTTCTTAGTACTCATTTATACTTCTTTTTATTTTGGCAATGGCATTGGCGATGTTATTTCTTTTACTTCTGACTTAAGTAGTTCAAGTTTTTTTCCCCCTCCTTTATGCTTAGTCCATCTGGCTAAAGATTTGTGAATGTCGAGCTTTCAAAGGACCATCTTTTGCTTTCACTGATTTTCTCTATTGTTTTTTCTACTCCTATTTATTTCTACTCTAATCCTTATACATCCTTGTTTCTGCTCGCTTTGGGTTTACTTTGTTCTTCTTTTTCTGTTTTTCGAGGTGGAGAATTAGAGAAAAAATTTAAATTAACATAAGCATTTACAGTCATAACTTCCTTCCAAGCTCTGCTTTAGCTGTTCATCCCGTAAGTTTTGGTGTGTTTTGTTTCTGTTTTCATCTGTCTCAAAGTGCTTTCAGTTTCTCTTATGACGTTTCTGACCCATTGGTGATTTAAGAGTGTGTTGTTTATTTTTCAGTTATTTGAGAATTTTCCAACTTTCCTTCTGTTATTAATTTCTAATTTAATTCCCTAGTAGTCAGAAATGTGCTTTATAGGATTTCAATTATTTAAAATTTAATGTAGCTTGCTTTACGGCCTACCAAATGGCTTATCCTGGGGAGTTTTCCATTTGAGAATGGGGGGATGTGCCCCGGACCTGGCTCCAGTTCCCGGGCTTGCTGTGCCGGACTTTGGGAGAGTCGCTTTGTCTCTCTTGGCCTCAGTTTACCTATCTTAAGTGTGTTTGAGCCCTAAATGTAATAAAGGGTCACAAGCAGAGATTGGAGAGTAAGTGTTGCTGACCATTCGGCTCACGGGAATGAGCTTGTTTCAAATTAAATGCGCAAATTACTACTTGAGTTGGGATTCTACAGGTCGGATTTTTCTAAAGGGAGGCAGCACAGGATTATCTGGTGAACTTCAAGCCAGGGTGGAAGGAAGCAAGGCTTTTGGAGGAACATATCGGTGGTGGTCCTTATCCTAGGGAAGCAAAGAGCTGGTTATGGACTCTGACGGTCCCCAAGGGGCCGGATTCCCAACTCCCGCTTAAGGGACCGAGGCCAACTTTGGCCTCAACAAAGATGGCACCTTCCCTGGCCTCGGCCTGACTGACCTCACCAAACATGGCCTCCACGCTGTCTTTCCTTGGTCTTGGTGGCCCAAGCGCCGATGTTCTGCCCTTAGTTAAGATGGCGCCCGCCCGTGGTTCCCTGCCCGGCTTCGGGTCCCGGCCGGTCGGCTTCACGGCAGGCACCGCGGTGGCCACGCCTCGTTTCCGTAGGAAGAAGCGCCGGGAAAGATGGCGGTGGCTGCGGTTTGAATTGCAGCCGCCCGCCGGAGTCCGAACAAGAGCGGGATTGGAGGGGGCGGGGACCTGGGAAGCCGGGCGGGTCGAGACCGCGGTGGGGAACCAGTGGTGCCGCCGCCACCCCCACCAATGCCACCACCTCCTCTGTGTCCGCGATGGACTCAGTGTTGGAAGAGGACGTCACCCTCCCCGGGTCTCTCAGCGGCTGCAGGTGCGGCGCGGGTTTTGCGGGTTCGCGGTAACCAGGACGGGGTCCCCGCTGATGGGGGTTCGCTTCAGCGGAGAATTGGGGTTTGATCTTGAGGGTTTCCGGGCAGAGGCAGGTGTGCATGTTGGGCTTCTTGTGCGGAGGTCTCTTTGGGGACCCGCCAGCTGATACTGACCGGGCAGGGCTGGGGTGCCGGCGCCACACTCGCCTTTCCTATTTCGGGACGTCCTTTGAAGAGGAGGTGAGGGGCAGGTAACAGGCTTCTCTGGAAGAGCGGGAGGAGGGCCACCTCTTGGAGTGTGGCCGTGAGCGGGAGCTGGTTGAGGGGCATGGCCGTGAGGGTACTTGATGGTTCATTCTGGTTTCGGGGTTTGCTTTCATTATGGGGAGTGTAGTTGGTCTGTCCGGACTTTGCATATGGGGTCACGTAGTGGCTACTGAGACCGAGGCAGTGGGACCGCAGTGGTTAGGAACCTTGGTTGGAGTTAAACAGAACTGGATCTCAAATCCAGTCCTTTCAACTAACTGGCGGTGTCACCTTGGTCGAGTCGTTTAACCTACTTTCCCATCTGTAAAATGGGGCTAGTAGTAATATCCACTCAACAGAGTTGGGGTGAGCATTAAAGGAGAATATGCTTGCCCAGCCATTTGCTTGGCAAGGAGAGTGCCTGGCACATAATCAGTGCCTAAAATGATTGTGTTGCCGTCATCATCACCTTCTTCATCATCGTCGTCATCGTCGTCATCGTCCTCAATAGCAATATAAATTAGGGAATAATGACCAAGAGTGGCCTCCCAATGGGCCTGTTTCAAGAGGCAGTTGGAGGCCACAGTGCTGGTGGGGCCAGGGTCTCTCCTGATGGGGAGGCCTGACAGAGCCTTGCGCTGCTCGAGTGCTGGGCACTGTGGTTGTCTGTGACTCCCGGTTGGAGAGTGGGTGGAAGGATGCGGAGGCCAGCGTGGCTGAGACGACGCGGTGTTTATCCAGGTCTGCTGGGGACAGGCTGCTGCTCTTAGTCAACAGACCCTAATGGAAAGGGTAACCGTATTATTTGTTGTGCAAACCTGGACGCTTTGAAGAGTGAAATGGACACAGTATTTATGCCTGGACAGCAGGCATCAATAAGTCCTATATTGAGCAAACGTGGACAAATACTTTGTTTATTGCCAACCTACTGTGTATAAAGCAGCGCAAGGCCCTTTGGAGCTCCTGCCTCATTGGATCCTGTGGTAGTTCATCATGCCTCTTCCTCATTGTCTTGCTCCCACTGCCCCAATATATTGTGGTATGATGTCTCAACCAGATTGTCCTGTTTTCCTTCCCGTCTCTAATATTAATTTACTGTTTCCATGTGTTGCCATCCTAACTCATAAGTTCTTTTAGGAATGTGATTCTGATCACAGTTTGCTGCTTTATGTGTTCATTGCTTCTCATTGCCATTAAGATAAACCCCATTATTATTCTCTCAGATAGCTTTTCTCATCTCAGTGCCAGTTGGCCAGACCTAGCTGGGTGTCAGTCCCAGTTCTGCAACTTAACGGTCCTGTGACCTTGGATGGCTCTCTTACCCTCTGAGCATCAGTTTTCGTCATCTGTAAAGTGGGTGAGCCTAAAAAGGTTAAGCCAGGTGCCTGGCCCAGGGTAGCAACTTAACAGGTCATCAGGTATTTTCCCTTCTCCCCCTCTCCCTGACTTTGCAGGACCCAGGGGGCTGTGTACGTTCCTGGCAGTGACTCCCTTATTCACCTGCTTCAGACACTCCCTGGCTTCTTTCCACACTCAGTGTGAAATTGTTCGATACAGCTTCCAAGGTCCTTCCTAACCTGGCCCCATCTACTTCATAGCCTCCCCGTCCTCCCTCTCCCTACCCTGTTTCCTCCCCAGGCTCTTCACTCTTTGTCATGAATGAGCTTGCCTTGTTTTTTCTTTCTGCTTGGCCTGTGCACTTGCTGGTCTTGCTGCCTGGATTGCCCTTACTACACCTCTTTGCCTTATTAAGGCCTGTTATTTTTCAGATCTCAATTTAGATGTCATGGCCAGGAGACCTTCACTGACATTCCGCCACCCCTTCTGGGGCCCTCGTTACTCTCCTAGCTGCCCCATCCATCACCGACCCTACCTCAGTCCTTATCTTGCTGAATTTTATTGACTGGCGCTGTCCAATAGAAGTATATATTCAGCCTCATATGTAATTAAAAATTTTCTAGTAGCTAAATTAAAAAAGTAAAAAGAAACAGGTGAAATGAACTTTAATATATTTTATTTCCATATTTCCATATATTATCATTCTAACTGTAAACAAGAAAAATTATTAATAGTTATTAAAAAGAATTTGCATTCTTTTTTAGCTTACTGAGTCTCTGAAGTCCGCTATGTGTTTTGCACTGACGGCGCTTCTCAGCGTGGATTAACCAGATCAGGTGCTCAGCAGCCTCATGTGGCCGATGTCCCCTGTACGGACGGTGCAGATATGCTGTTCACTTGTCTGTCTCCCAGATTAGACTATGACTTATTTGAGAGCAGGGGCTGCATTTTGATCGTCTTCGTAACCCTAGTTCTTCACCTGGTAACTGGCTCATAAATGGGGCTCAGTAACTTTGTTAAATCACTGAGTAAACAGCCATTGTTTGACAGTGTTACCCCCTTTGTATAGGTGAGGACACTGAGGCTCAGAGATGGGAGGCGAACAGGTCTGGGATCCACCAGAAGTACCTGATTGAGCCAAGATTTCATCCGGGCCTGCTGACTCCAAAGCCGGGTTCTCAGCACCCTGTCCTGCCTTCTGACTAGTTCTCTGTACCCATTCTGACAGGCTTCTGGGAGGATTTTACAGAACTGCTGGTACTTGAACTGGCCTTAAAGACTGGCAGAAATATCCTGAGAGATTGGCTCTCCATTAGGTGGTCACAGAGGAAGGGAAAAATCCATAGACTAAAAATCACCTCATCATCTGCTAATGAGAGCACTCTCCTGCTTGGTAATTTCCAAGCCCCAGTTTTAGAGACTAAACTGGAGTCCAGTTTGTCCTTAGACTTTTGTTGAATTAAGGTTCGTGGTGCGTCATTCTCCCTAAACCCGATCACCTGTGGGTGTCCCAGAGCACTCCAACCTGGTGACATTTAGGCCCAGATCCGGGCCCCGGGGGCCTCACCCAAGCTAAAACCTTTTATTAAGCCCTACATGGTGGTGTTGAAAGAACCTGGGCTTTGTGCTCAAATGACTGGATCTGAATCCTGCTTTAGCCAGCTACTTACTAGCTGTATTGCTTGAGTAATTTACTTAATCCTTCTGAGCCTCCGTTTCTCTTCGGTGACTTTATCTGTGTAGATATTACCGGATAATATCTCTTTTATTTGGGTGTCTGTGTAGATTAATGGAAATTATTAGAGCCCGGCACATACTGGGAGTGTATTAAATGTTAAGTTGTTTTTCTTATATCGCTACCGTGTTGCACTGTTTCCTGGACAGAATCCTCCGATCCTCACCCCTGGGTCAGTGGCTTCGATTTCTTGCCCAGGATTCTGCCTCTCCCTAACTGAGCTTACGAAGACCCGGGCTCAGTTTGTTCACCTATAGGTCCCTCCGTCGTGTGGCCACTAAGTGCTTGCTGTCTGCTTAGGGGCAGACCAACAAAGAAATGTTTTCTTATTAGTTTGTGTTTTCCTAAAAGTTTGTACACGGTTTGTTCTCCATCAGACAGAGGGTGCCTTTGTGGAATTTTGTAGAAGGGGGTTGAGAAAGGGGATGGTGGAAGGGAATTTTCAGTGAAGGCCTACGAACTTGATCCTAGGCTGACCTTGGATCAGGGGTATCCCTAGACCGTGAGGTTTGAGGGGAGCACTCCTCGTCACCCGTGTAAACTCTGAGGACAGTGGCACGCCTGGCTTGTTGCCCACTGTATCTTTAGACCCAGGACCATGTCTGGCACATAGAGGCTCAACAAATATTTGTTGAATGAATCAATTTTGTTCATTCTCTGTGTGAAAAGATAAACATTATGTAAATATAGGTCGGTTATTCAGTAGTGAAATGCTGCTTTGTAATCACTGAAAAAGTGCAGTGTCAACTTATACAATCTTTCTGGAACACAGCTTGGCATCTATTAACATTAACAATGTGCCTGTGTGTTTTTAAATAGCTTTTTTGAAATATAATTTATATGCCATAAGGTTCATCCATTTAAAATATGCTATTTAATGACTTTCCAGTATTTTTACAGTTGTCCAACTGTCACTACAATTTAATTTTAGAATTTTTCATCACCCCCAAGATATGCCCGTTAGCAGTTGCTCACTGTCTTCGTCGGCTTGGGCTGTAAAAAAATTACCAAAGGCTGTGTGACTTACAGGCAACAGGAATTTATTTCTCATTGTTCTGGAGGCTGGAAGGCCAAGGGCAGGGTGCCAGCACGGTCCGGTCTGGTGAGACTTCTCGGGGCTGACTTCTCATTGTATCCTCGTGTGAAAGAGAGTAGAGAGGAAGCAGGCTCTCTCTCATCTCTTCTAAGGACACTGTCCCACTCCTGAGGGCTTTGCCTTTATGACCTCATCTAATCCTAATTCCCTGCCCAAAGCCCCACCTCCTAATGGCGTCACATGGGAAGGGTAGGGTTTCAGCTTGAATTTTTGGGGGGACACAACGTTCAGTCCATAACATTCCCCATTCCTCCTCCTTCCCCACCTGAGTCCTAGGCCACCGCACAATCTACTTTTTGTCTATAGAATTTCCTATTCTGGATGCTTCATGTAAATGGGATCTTATGCTCTGTTGTCTCTGTGAGACGGATCCATGTTGTAGCATGTATCGGTACTTCATCCCTTTTTATGGCTAAATGATCGTCGTCGTCGGCAGCCGTCCGTCTCGAGAGATGATGGTGTAGCTTCTTAAGAGTCTATCTGCACCGCCGAGAATGGCTGTGCAGTCCGACTCGGGAGTGACACGGTATCTGTCTCCTCCTGTGTTGAATCGACATCTTGCGATGACGCTGAAGCTACAGAGCCTGGGCAGGGTGATATGGAGGGTCTGCTGTTGCCCATGCAGCAGACCCCCCCTCTCTTCGCAGCTGAAGGATCCAAGGGAAAGACGGAGTCAATACAGCTTGGCTTCAGGTGCGCCGCAGGAGTTGCCGGTGTTGACTACAACGTCAAACCGCCTTAGGGACTCCGGCTCCGGATTTTCTGTCGGGGTTTACTCCCTTAGCCTTTCCCCTGAAGAGGTATGCCGCAAGGCAGCGGAGGTTTTTTGGAGTCAGAGTTTTCCTTCTCTGATGTACCCTGACTGGAAGATCGAACCAGCGACACTTAGCTCGCAGGCCGACGCTCAATCCACTGAGCTAAACCGGCCAGGGCCTGGCTAAATGATACTCCATTGTATACTTGTGCCATGTTTTGTTTATTCATTTATTGGTTTGTGGCATTTGTCTTGTTTCTACTTTTCTGGCTATTATGAATAACATTGCTATGAACATCTACTTGTATACAGGTTTTTATATGGACATATTTTTATTTCTCTCTAGATATAAACCTGGGAGTGGAATTGCTGGGTCATATGATAACACTATATTTAACATTTTAAGGCACTAACTCTTTTCCAAAGTGGCTGCACCATTTTACACTCTGATTGGCGGTGTATGAGGGTTGTTATTTCTCCATACTCTCACCAACACTTGTTACTGTTTGTCTTTTTATTGCAGCCGTCTGTGAAGGTATGGCCTGGGATTGATTTGCATATCCCTAATGACTAATGATATTGAGCACTTTTTCATGTGCTTATTAGCTATTTGTATATTTTCAAATCCTTTGCCTGTTTAAAAAAACTTGAATATGATTAGGTCTCGCGGTTCCCCTTGCTCTCTACCCACAAGAAATCCTCATGCATGTGCACAAGGGGATCTGTATGAGGATATGTGTCCAGCATTGTTTGTAAAAGGCAAACTTGGAACAAATTGAATTATCATGAGGGTATTGTGTAAATACAGATCCTTTCAAAAGTATCTTTCAGACTGTGGCCCATAGCAGCTCATGAAATTCAGTTGCTTAGGTTGCAATCAGAATTTTACAAGATGCAGTAGAATAAAACAGAAAATATTTCAAGAATGAAGGGTACTATGTTTCCTTCTATGGGTTGTGGGCAATAAGTTTGGGGAAAGCGTGCTTTAGAATGCTCTGTGGGAGTGAAGAACATTGAGGGAGATCTGTTCGTACCATCATGAAAATATCTTTTGGACGCATTCAATGAAGAGAAGATGCTGCAGAATAATATGTAAAGTTTGATTGCATTTATTTCTTTTTAAACCACAAAATAAAACTATGTCTGTCTCTGTAAACACAGACAGAGGTCTGGAAGGATACATGTCTGGCCGCCAGCAGCGGCTACCTCTCAGGAGGGGCTGAGATGGGAGTGAGGAGTGGTCAGGGAGAAGTTTAGGCTTATCTGTGTTGTGGTATTTATATATTTCTTCTCTAAGGATACATAGCATGGAAGGACGAATGTTGAGAGGCAGACGGAAGCGCACTTGCTGGCGTGATTGTTTGCTGAAAGGGACGTCCAGACCCATCCGCAGCTCTCACAGCACTTTACCCGTGAAATGCTCAGGCCTTGCTGGGTCTGTGGGGTGAACGGACAATTGTTGCTGCACAAACAGACACAGGAAGAGATCGCTCCTGTCGGGTGGCCGTAGAGCGGGACAGGAGGATGAGATGGAGGAGCTCGGGCGAGTGGCCATTTATTCGTTCAACAAACAGCTGGCAGACAGCAGTCGGGGTGGCTCTGCGCCGCGGTGAGCGAGCACTACAGACCTTCTGCCTCGGTGCATTCGGCCCTTGCCACGGCCGCCGGAGGAAGGTGCGAGGGGTGCCAGGGTGGTTGTAGAGGTTCAGAGCATGGAGTTTGAAATCCGGCCAGCTTGGCTTTTGCGGCTCATTAACTTTACTTGGCCTCTGTTTCCTCATTTAAAAAAATGACAGCATTTAAAAACTGCCACTTTGCCCTGGCTGGTGTGGCTCAGTGGATTGAGTGCCAGCCTGTGAACCAAAGGGTCACCGGTTTGATTCCCGGTCAGGGCACAAGCCTGGGTAGCGGGCCAGGTCCCCAGTTGGGGGTGCATGAGGGGCAACCACACCACACATTGATGTTTCTCTCCTTCTCTTTTTCTTTCCCTTCCCCTTGCTCCAAAAATAAATTTCAAAACCTTTAAAAAAATAAAAGTAAAAACTGCCACCTACCACAGAAGGGCCATGGTGAGGCTTAAATGGGAGGCTGCCTGTCCTGCCCTGTCCTGTTCTGAGTGTGGTGCCTGCTCAGCGTGGGTGCCCCACAGGCTCAGCTTGTTGTGTTTTGCTGGATTTGATCTCAGCTTTGCCACTAATGCTTTGTGATTTTGAACAAATAAATTCCTCCCCTTTTCTGGGCCTTGGTCCCTTCAGTCTATACCGTGATAAAACCATATCTGAGCCCTCTTTTTTGCTTGCATAGTTTTGATATCTTCTGAGGTTCCATGACTCCCCAACCTTAGTTCTCAGGCTAAAAACAAGTCATCAGAATGGGAAGAGCGAGCTACTTAGAGCTGAAGGGGTGATTGGAACCAACTGGAGTGTGCAGGTGACAGATTTATAGCATCTTAAAAGTGGGTAAAGTGTCCATCAATAGACGAGTGGGTAAAACAACTGTGGGACGTTTACACACTGGAATATTACTCCGCTGTAAAAAAGAAAAGTTTACCCTTTGCGACAGTATGGATGGACCTGGAGAACATTATGCGGAGTGAAATAAGCCAGTCAGAGAAAGGCAAATGCCATATGATTTCACTCATATGTGGAATCTTATGAACAAACCGAACTAAAAAGCGAAACAGAGACAGACTCCCAGATGGAGAGCAGATGACAGCTATGGTGGGGGGAGGTGAGCGGGTGGCGGGACTGAGCAAAAAGGAAAAAGGACCCATGGATGTGGACCACAGTGTGCTGATTGCTGGGGGTAGGGGGATATGAAGGGACTAAATGGTAATGGAAAAGAATACAATAAAGATTAAATAAAAATAAATAAATTTTAGGAAAAAAAAAGTGGGTAGGTAAAGCCGAAGTGGAAACTGGGCAGGAACCAGACGGGAATTTCTGCATCACATAGTGGTTTCTTCTAAGAGCTGGGATGTCAGATGTCATTTTTCACACTTCAGTGTTTGCCTGTTGTCTCAGACCGGATTCTTTGGTTTTGCCTACCAGGTAGTTTTCAGTCATGATTGATCTTGGCTTGAGTAATCGATGGACATTTCAGCCAGTGGGAGTCATTCAGTGACCGTGCTGGGGAGAAACCAGAGGGGGAGTGTAGAGACTAGACTAGGCTGAGCTTGACCGTCACCTGGTGTGTGCCCTTGGGCCTTTGGGCCACCATCTGCCAAAGGTGGCGATTAAACTTGATTTTAATTTTTAAGAAAATTCAGTTTAGAAAATGGAGTTTGTCTTTCTAGTGATGCTTATTAGAGGAAATTGAGAATAATAGAAAATAAAAAGAGGAAAGTCTCTCTCATTTCCATAAATTATGATTTTAAATATTTACTTTGTCTTGTTAATATTTTTATACCCCATCTAATTTCCAAGAAGGATTAGAGGTGACTTTAGTGTACATGTATTTTTTTAATTTTAATAATTGAGGGCATATTCTACTTCAGTTTTTTCCCGTTATCTTTATAGCAGACACATTTTATGTAATCATTCTCTTGATGTTGGAATTTTATGATATCCATTTTTTTTTCATTTGCTTGGCACTCATCTTGGAGTTGCACGCCAACTTTATAAGTTTGGTGATCAGGCGAAATGGGCTTCGGAAGAGAATGGATTTAGATTTAGAAGTATGGAAAGAGCAAGCTGCCAAGGAGTCAAGCTGAGCTTCCATTAACTCCTGTTTACAGCTTGGGACAGAGGTGCATCATTGGGGGTTAGACACAAAGGGCCTGGATTCTGGACTTGGTTCTCTACCTAACTACCACACAGCTCTGGATAGGCCACTGAAATTATCTGGGTCCTAGTGCCTTCCTTTGAAAAATGCATGGACCCTCGAGGAATTGGGTAGTTCTTGTGATTGTAAATCCTTTATAAACTATAAAGCGCTGTATGTCTCTAGCTGACAGGGATATTTTGCTTCCGTTTCTGGGGTACCCAAAACATGCAGGTACCTTGCTGGGCGCTTGTGTCTTGTTTAATTGTCAGTTTCTCCTTTCATAGATGAAGCAGGGCCTGGAGGGGTATGTGGCAGAGCTTAGAATAGAATCCAGGACAGTGTCTTTCGTGTTAAATCACTCCTTCTGTCATGGTTGAGTTTTCTGACAATGTCCCCAGATCTTCACTGAACCTATTTTTATTTATTATTAAAAAATGTTTTATTTATTTTTAGAGAGTGCGGGAGGGAGAGAGGGAGAAAAACATAGATGTGTGAGAGAGACATCTTTCAGTTGCCTCTTGCACACCCCCAGCTGGGCACCTGGCCTGCAACCCAGGCATGTGCCCTGACTGGGAATCGAACCAGCGACCTTTCAGTCTGCAGGCCGGCGCTCAGTCCACTGAGCCACACCAGCCAGAGCTGAACCTCTTTTTATATCAACATTTCACGTAGTAACACTTCCTGAATCAGTAAATTTTGCATTTTTGTTTGACAGTCTTAAAGCATCTGAATTGGTGTCTGATTCTTGGAAGCTGATTTTTGGTTGTGATAGATATATTAATAATAGTAATGACAAAAGAAATAGATGCCACTTATTGCATGTTTACTATGCTCTTTGTGTTTGTTAACTCATTTAATCTTTACAGCTAGAGGGTGGTATTCGCATGTAACAGGTTAAGAAAGTGAGACTGCATCTATCACATATATGGCATACAGAACACTTGGTGTACGAGTGAGTGAATGAATGAATGAATGACTGGCCTTCCTGAAGGTCACTCTGCTATTAAGTGTTAGAGCCAGAAATCAGCTCCAAAGTCCAAGTTCTTAACCTCTGCACTGCATGCCTCCCAGGTAGCTCAGCTGTGTGCCCCTCCTTGGCCATGGCCTGATGATTGTCATCTGCAGTCTGGTCAGTCTTCACAGTCTCTGTTGTTCAAACACTAACTCATCTCTTATGCATATATTCTCTCTTGGTGGCCTTGTACCCAAGTTACCAGATGACCTGAAAGGCATCAGCCCCATTGCTGGTTTAGGAAATGGTGGTAAGTATGCAAAACTGGGCATGTTTTTATTTTTATTTTTAATTTAAATTTTTATTGAGAACAAGGGAAGTAGATACCAGTCCACGAGGGCCTTGAGGCCTTGAGCCTGGGAAGGGGCTGTGATGTCTCTGGGACCCAAGCCTACCCTTACCTGCTAGGTACTCACCGTAGGTGCTCAGTATTTTATGTATGTGTTGATCCGTTATTCATCGCCTGTCATAAACAATGGACCAGAGGGATCGATGTCCTCTAGGGCATATTTCACAAGTTTTTTTCTTGCTACCAAGCTTGTCGGGATTCAGTCTGTGTTTGCTAAACTGAATGACGGCGTGGAGGCTGGACATGGGGTGGGTGACTAGGGCAGGCACGGAATGTCTGTTGTTCAACAGTATTACTGAGATGTCATTGACATTCAATGAAGTATACATATTTAAAAAGCACAATCTGAGGGAGCCCCTCTCTATTATGCACTAGATGGGATGCTGTCCAATTCATGAATTGTTCAAGAAAGCCCATTAGGTCTCTAAATTCTAAAAATAAAATAAAAAATAGAACGTACAATTTGATAAGTTTTGACATATGTATACGCCCATGAAGCCATCACCCCAATCAAGTCAGTGGCTGTGCATTCATGACCCTCAGAAGTTTCCTGCTGCCCTTTCATCCCTCCTTTCTGCCCCCAGGCAGCAATTGGTCTGCTCCTGTCACTGTAGATTTGTTTGCATTTTCTAGAGCTCGGTATAAATGGAATCACACAACATGTGCTCCTTCTCCATCTGACTCCTCTTGCCCAGCTCGCTTATTCTGAGATTCATCCACATGGCACCTGCGTCAGCGCTTCATTCCTTGTTATTGCCAAGGAGTATTTGATCGCATGAATGCACAGCACAAGTTATTCATCGATTCACCCTGTGATGTACATTGGAATTCTTTTCAGTTTGGGGCTCTCATGAATAAAGCTGCTGTAAACATTCATGGACACGTCTTAGGTGAACTGAGCCTCTCTTTCCTCTTGGGTAAATTACCTAGGAGTGGACGGGCTGGCTGATGTTTTACTTAACTTCGATTAACTTCTTTTTTGTAAATCCTCACCCGAGGACATGATTGATTGATCTTTTAGAGAAAGAGAGAGACATCGATCAGTGGCCTCCCATATTTACCCTGACCGGGGATTGAAGTCATCACCTTTTGGTGTACGGGACGATGCTCCAAGCAGCTGAGCCGCCCAGCCAGGGCTGCTTTGATTAACTTTTTAAGAAACTACAGTCTACTTTCTAAAATGGTTGTATTGTTGTACATTCCCATCAGCAGAGTCTGAAAGTTCCATTCCTCTATATTCTGATTGCTTTAATTAGCTGTCCTAATAGGTGTGCGGTAGCAGCTCACGGCAGTTTTAATTGCATTTATTTGCTTTTAATGACTAATGATGTTGACCTTATTTTAATTTTTTGTCATTCATATATCTTCTTTGGTGAGATGTCTGTTCCTTTATGTTATTTTATTTATGGTAATTATCAACATAATTCACATGCTTGGATATTGTCTTACCACCCACCATCCATAACACTAAACTGAAGGGTCCATGAGGGCGAGGGCAGGATATGTATGCCCCTGTGCCCCAGCACCTAGAATACTGCCTGATGCTTGATGGGCAGATACCTAGGAAGCACTTGAAAGAGTGAATGAATGAGTTGGGATTCTAGCCCCTGTTCTCTCTGACTCCATGTAACCCTGAGCAAGTTTCCTGACTCACTGGTCTCAGGTTCCCTGCCTGCAACATGGGATGGGGTATTGAACTAAAAATCCTGAGCCCCCGCCGCCCCCCCAGCTCTGACATGGTCTGTGTTTGAGGCACATCCCCTCATCCCCCAACCTTGGTAGACCAGGCCATGGCTCTCCAGATGGCCTCACTGTGTTGACAGGAAAGGGAGTGGTACCCCTTCTGGGTCTCGACCCTGGAGCCCACTGCCCACCCTGCAGCATCCAACCAGGGGCATCAGCCACCCCTGAGGCCCCAGGCCTGCTGCCTTGGCCAAAGGAGCCAGCATGCTGCCCGGGAATTGTTATAGACCTGGCGGCTCCGTACTCCTTTCCTGACTAACAACCCCAATCCCTCCCATGCCTCACGTATACAACCAGAGCCCCCAGGGCCAAAGAGTCTCCCCTCTGCTGCTAGATCATGAGTCATGGCGCTCTTTCATTTCACCAGGTAACCCCAGTGCGGGGCCAACAGGCTGGAGCTTGAGGAAGACAGGAAGGGAAGAAAGTCTTTATTTCAGTAATAAGTCAAAGAAAAAGGCCTGACCTGGACATTCAACATCTGAGTTCCAGCCTTTCCTTTCCACCCTGATGTGTGATCTTGGGAGGTCCCTTCCATGGCCTGGCCTCAGTTTCCCCATCAGTGCACCGACACCGAGGAGGAGGACATATGTTTCAGGACCTGTTTCGTGCTGACACCTACCAGTGCAGCTCCATCACAGCTGGAGCCAGAATCGCAGAGGCAGCAAGGTGCAGGGCCTTGCTCACGTGGGGACAGGGACCACCCACCATGTCAGGTCAGGGCTCAGCTTGGCTGGAGAAAAGAGGCCAGGGAGGTGGCCCTTCCAAGAATGCCCAGGAAGCTAGCCACCCGTGGCCCAGTCTGGATGCTGAGAGAGGGTGGGGCCTGCTGCAGCTCCTGGGAACGGGGAAGGTGGCTTTTCCACCTCTTCCTGCCTACTGCCTTGAGCCAAGGAAACATGCCAAGGCCCTGCCCAGGGAGGCCGCATGGGTCAGACAGGAGGTCTGGAGTTGGCAACTCGGAACTAAAGAGGATTCCAGCAGCCTGGGGAGCAGCTGCCCTGGCTGAGGGCTGCAATGCTCTGGAAGGGGTGAGATGGGAGGAGGGAGCAGAGGCACAAGGCGGGCAGGGAGTGCTGAGGGGTGGGAGACTGAGAAAGAGATGGGCGAGCCTGGCATCTTGGGGCAGTGAAGAGAAGGAAAGCTGGAGGTGGGGCGAGGGTGGGGGAGAGAAGCAAGGGGAAGGAAGAGACAGAGATGGAGGGCCTCCAAGAGGAGAGGCGAGAGGGATGCGGCCAGTTGGGAACTGCAGACGGAGCAGGGAGATGACGAGAGGGGAGGACAGAGAGCCGCGGGGGGCAGTGCTGGGCTGGGAGGAGGGCAGATGCATGTGTCCACTGCCGCTGGCAGGTGAGCAGGGCCTCCCCACCCCGACGCCGCCCCATGGCAGCAGAGCTGACCGGCGCCGCCCACACAGGCCTCCGGCGGGGGCCATCACCGTCCTCTGGGAATGTGCAGCCTTAATGAACTGCACAAATATTTTAAATAAATGTGCTAGAAGCATCAAAGTATTGAAGCCATTGTTGTCACACACACTCTGGCTTCGTTGCTATGGAGGAACTCAGCCCTGGCAGCCTCCAATGGGAGACAGGAAATGGGCCCCAAATGGGCTGGTTTAGGAGGGCTCCTGGGCCCAGAGCTGAGAATGAGGGAGGCTGGAGCCAGACAGCATCCCACCCCCCAGCCGTGCTTCCCGAAAATCTCCAGAACTGGGTCTTCTCCATTCCTGGAGGCACAGAGCTAAGAGGGAAGCTGAGGTCCAGAGAAGGTAAAAAGACTTGCCCAAGGTCACAAACAAGTCCATGGCGTGGATGAGCCCATGTCTCAGGTGGTTTGCTCTGGGTCCAGATATCTTCCCAGCAGAGTCTTTTTCTCTTTCAAGACCCCATTTTGCCAGGCATTTCAAAGTTGGCCCTGTCTCGGGAGGAAGTTAACCCCCAAATAGGGTGACTTCCCAGAGGGGGACCAAGCCACCCAAGTGAGAACTGGGGACCCTCCTGGGACATAGAGGATGCCCTTGTTCTCCTCACGCAGCCCACGGGAGCACAGCTGTGAGGGTCCTCTCTCCTCAATTCCACACAGACCCTGCCTCCCGCGGGTCCCCACACCTGCCCTGCACGGCCTCCCCTCTGAGCCTTTGCCCAGGCTGATGGCTCTGCCTGAAATGCCCACCCGGTCTGCTGCCCTCACATCCAACGTTCACAATGCTGCTTGTTCTCCCGTGGTCGCTTAAAGAGCGCCCCTGGCTGAGTCCTGTGGGCTGGCCAGACTCGGCCCTGCGGCGCAGAGGCGACACCCTGCCCGCCATCATCTCTCATCTGAGCAACCGCCTTTCTAAACTGGTCCCTGCTTTCATCACAGCTCCCCTCCCGTCCATGAGCTAATCTTTTGAGTCACTTACTGGGTCCCAGGCAGCCTCATGTCTCCTCTTCCCTGCCCCCTGGGCCTCCTTGTTCCTGGGTTGCCCCCATATTTCCTGCTTCAACGCCGTCACACCTGTTTCCTGTCTAGAAGGCTCTTTCTCCCGCTCCTCACCGAGCCAACTCCTTCCCTCTGTTCCACAGAGAGGATGTTCATGACGTCCCCACCCTTCCCAAGTCAGGTGCCCCGGTCTCGCTCGTTCTATGAGCAGCTGGCACTTGCTACGCAGTGACATTGTTCCCCATTTGGGACTGCGTTTCCCTTTGGGTAACTGTCTCACGTGCACGTCTCCCACCAGACGTAAGCTGAGGAGGGCACTTAGTGAGCCCACCCATTTACTGCGGCGGCGTGAGCACCTCGCACAGCTCCTGGAATACACCAGGGACTCAGCAAATACCCCAAAGAGTGCGGGAGTGGGTGAGAGCCCTAGCCCTCAGGGAACCCACGGACTGCTAAGAACGAAGTGTGCAAGGAACTGCAGTGTCTGAGTGGGGAGAGATAATAGCCCCCAGTGGAGATGCTTTCTTGGGGCTTCCAAACAGATCAGCCAGCCAGTGATGGGAAGGTGGGGTTCACTCACCTCTTGCATCAAAGAATTCATCATCCGAGCTCTCCACTGAGTCACTGAGGACATTTTGAAGGTGCCAGGGGGCACCGCCGCCCGGGGTAGGGCCACCTGCCAAAAGGAACACATCTGTTAACCAAGCCTGTGACTGCGTCCTGGCGTGAAGGAGGTAAGCCAAGGCAGCCTCTGGACCAAGGGTCAGTCAGTGCCCTGCACGTCCCTGCCCTCTCCCTCCTGGTGCTCAGTCCCTCAGAGCCCTGCTACAGCTGTGGTTTCTTTTCAGCCGCCACACCTTCCTGAGACAGCTCCTTGGGGCAGCAGAGTTTTCTCCTCTATGGAGCAAGAGTCTGGAGGGAACGGGGGGGGGGGGGGGGGGGCGGGGGCGGGGGGCACCTGGGGCTCAGGAGAATTGTTCCAAGTAACTCAGATCTGTTGGAAGCCAAGTTGGCAGAGCAAATGAAAATACAATAGATAGCCAAAGCTATTAATCACCGATTAGTTCCTAAATCAGGGAATTAATGGGCATTTAAATGACATATTTATGAGATACCAGCAGGTCTTCAAAAAGCATATTTTTCCCAAAGCAACTGATTTGGCCAGCTGTGTGCTGCTGGGAGCCCAGGATTCTAATCCCACTCCCCTTGCTCCCCTCCTCCTCCCCCAACCCCAAGGAGCCTGACAGTGGGCAGTTCAGCTTCCTCCTGGAGCTTCCCTCTTCTCACCTGCAAACAGGGGTCAGGGCCCTTCCTCACTGACCCCACTGGGCCGTCGTGAAAACACTAAGGAGTGAAGGCCACGCGAATCCCTGGCAGTGGTGGGAAATGCCATACAGATGCCCAAGAGGGTCAGGAAGCCTCCTGAGGGGCAGGGGACCAGGCCAGCTGTACTAAAGGCCGCGCACAGCCTTGAGTGTCAAAAAAAGTTGGCACCATGATCCCAAAATAGCAAGGGAAAGGCCCAGAAGCTCAGTCACCTTGAAGCAGGTCGCCACCCTACACGTCTCTGCATTTTCTTTTCTATTTTTTTATTGTTTTTCTATTACAGTTGCCCCATTTCCGCCACTGTCCCCTGCCCACCCCTCCCGCACTCGATCCCCGCCCTGTTGTCCGTGTCCCTGGGTCCCTCACGCCACTTCCTTCTCTGCATCTGCTGTGTCCGTTGTCCAGGCCCCGGGGGAACAGAGCCAACAAGTGTTTTTGGCAAACAAGCAAATTAATAACAATGATCTGATGAGTAAATACACTCTGCTAGTTGCTTCACAGGTATTAGCCATCCTAACCAAGCCCCACGGAGTGAATGTCATGCATCCCCATCTCACACCCAAGGAAATAAAGCCTCACGGATGGGAAGTCTTCTGCTCAAGGTTGTAAAGCCAGTCCTCACGTGATGGAAGCAGGATCTGAACCCAGATCCTTCTGACTCCAGGGTCTGTGCTCAGGACCACTATGCTGGGTACTCAGCATCACTGTTCAGGGTCCCAGATGTCCTCCTCACTCCTGGCCAAAACAGCCCTCCCACCTGCTGCTGGCCAGCTGGGCAAGGGGCTGGAGGCCTGTCCCTGGCTGTTCTCGGGGAACCCAGCCCCGGGAGCCAGCTGTCCTACTTCTAGAACCATCCACCCACCAGTCTGCAAATCAGTGTGTGCGTATCCTTGCGACTGTGTGAAAACCTAGAGGTGTGTCCAGATCCTGGCCATGGGTGAAAATTTAGCAGAAAAATGGGCTTTGGAGCAACACAAACCTGGGTTTAATGCTACCACTTACTAGTCTATGACCTGAAGCCAATGAGCCTCTCTGAGCCTTGCTTTTCTCATCTGTAAAGTGGGGGTCATAAGTCTTGACTCACCCTTCGGATATCTAACTAGGATCACCCACCAGAGGGCCCAGCACGCTGAGCACTCGGGAGGCGGCAGCCTCATCAGCTGCAGGGCCGAGGTCTGGGCAGGGCCCTGGCGCCACCCGCACCCAGCAGGCCTTTGAGTAGCCCCCACGGGCCCTCCCCAAGGCTGCAGTTCCCTCTGTATCTTCGGAGGCCCCCCTACACCCTCTAGCAGACTGTCCTTCTGTCCTACCTTCACTAGCACACTTTTTTAAAACTCAAAACCAGGATGAGAGAGAAAGAGGACTATCTCGACCGTGCCCAGCAGTCCAGAGAGAAATAAACGATCCTTCCCTGCCCATGGTGCCCCAACCTTCCCTCGGAGCTCCAAGCTGGAGCCCACCCTCCCCCTCCCGGCCCACCAGCACACCACCCGCAGGTCCAGTGTGCTCTCCGGGACCTGGTCACAGGCCTGGGTCTCCCCACAAGCGGGGGCAGCTGGGGGCGGCCGTAGGCCCTGGCTCAGGCCCTCCAGCGCACACGCCTGCCTCGCCCGTATCAACCCTGGCGCCCAGGCACACAGGAGCAGGCAGGGGGAGGGGAACCTGCTGGGGGTGCGGCGGCACCCTAGACCAGGACCCCAGCCTGAGGGCAGAGCCCCACCAGAAGGAAGCTACCAGCTTGCTCTCAGGAACCCGGTCAGAGGGCAATGCCATGTCTCAGCAAGACAGGCCCTGGCACAGCAGAGAAAGGGCTACAGGCATTGGCCGACTTCTCCTGGGCCAGACCTCAGACCAGATGGTGTGAGAGGAAGGAGCTGGGGACAGAGCTGAACTGGATCAGTCCCTGCCCCTGGGGTGCTAGCCTTGGGGCCCTGTCCTGCACCACCCCTGCACAGAGCACAGGCCAGACAAGACATGGCAGCCTGACCCCTAGGCTAAGAGGCACACACACCTTGCACCCCACAGGCGTGGAGAGCACCTCTCTGAGGCAGAGACCCCGCAGGTGGGGTGCGGGGAAGCAGGCCTTCCTGGGGAGGGGTCGAGCCGAGCCTCAAAAGAAGGGTGAGCAGAGTTGGCCAGGCTGGGGCAGGGTGGAAGAAAGGACAGACACAGGTCAGAGCGATCAGGCCACTTCCAGGAGAAGCTGGATCTAGAACTTTCTCCTCCAGGGTAAGAAGTCTGTCTGGCTCATCAGAGCCAGGGAGGGAACATGGGTGTCTGCTATGACAGCCACAGCCCTGAACTACTCAAGTAACACCTGCCAGTTCCCAGGCCTCCAGGGATCCAGGGTGCCTCTGAACGGGCCAGGCCTGGTGTCCCATGCTGGGCCTTCCCCCCATGATGACGGCCACAGCCCTGCCTGAGGCTGACTCTGAAACACTGGCCTGGCAGGCCTGCTGGAGTCCAGCGGTCGGTGCCTCAGAGGCGACAGGGCTGAGGGAGAAGAGCCTGGGCTGCTTGGTGTAGGCTCATCCAGGTGGGCCCACATCTTCCCTGTCGCTGTCGCCGTCACCAGCCTCACACACAGTCTCATACACAGCCTCACACTCACATAACCTCACTCATACACAGCCTCACACACACACACGCAGCCTCACACACACACACAGCCTCACACACACGCACAGCCTCACACACACACACACACAGCCTCACACAGCCACACACACAGCCTCACACACACACGCATGCAACCTCACATACACACACAGCCTCACACACACACACACACACGGCCTTGCATACACACACAGCCTCACACACACACAGCCACATACACACCCATGCAACCTCAAATACAGCCTCACACACAGCCACACACACACACGCGTGCAGCCTCACACACACACACGCGTGCAGCCTCACACACACACACGGCCTTGCACACACACACACACAGCCTCACATACACACAGCCTCACATGCGCACGCACACACACACCGCCTCACACACACACACAGCGTCACACGTGCAGACTCACACACAGCCTCACATACACACACAGCCTCACACACACACGCGCAGCCTCACATACACACAGCCTCACACACACACACACACGCGTGCAGCCTCACATACAAATACACACAACCTCACACACACAGCCACACACACAGCCTCACACACACACACACAGCCTCACACACACACACAGCCTCACAGCACACTCTTAGATCACCCTTCACTGCGTCTCAGGTCTGGCCTGGTGTCCCAGAGGCCCAAGTGCAGGATGCAGCACATGAGATGGTGGCGTCCGTGTGAGGCTCCACAGGCAGAGGGCCCCTCAGGGCCGTCCTCCTCTCCGCAGCCCCTCCAAGAGCCCGGCCGGCCTCCCCTGTCACGGGAACCACTGTCCCACTCCCACTCCAACTTGCGGCTAGCTCACACCCCAGCTCTGCCACTTAACAACTGATGATTGTAGTAAATGTCACTCTGCACCATGCTGTGCCTCAGTTCCCCCCTCTGTAAAAGGGGAGTAATGGTCCTTACATAGTCCTTGCATAGGGTTGCAATGAGGATTAAATGAATGAATATAGAGGGTCTGTTAAGGAACATAAGTTATCATGATTATCCACAGGCCTTTCTTTACTCCTTTCCTAGGCAGAAGCTCCCCTTTCCTCCTCAGGCCCCTGGAATGGGAAGCCAGAGGGCAAAACTGGAACAGCCTCCTCCCCCTGAGGCTGGGGGTGCCTGTCCCCCAGTGCCCACAGGTTGCTTCCTGCTGCGTGGCCAGTCCCTCTCTCCTCTCCCCAGCATAACTTCCTAGGGCTCTGTCCTATGTGCCTGGAGCTACGTCCCAAAACATCCTTTGCCTGTGCCCACCGGGTCCAAGCCTGCCTGCCCCATGGGGCTGCCTGCACCCCCAAGACAGGCAGGGAGCTGGCAGGCATCTTTTCCAGGCTCATAGCCTTAACTGGTCCAGGGATAGGCACAGAGAAGGCTCTTGTTATGCTCAGCATGGCCGAGCGCAGGGTAGATCCAGGAGGGCCCCCTCGAGGAAGTGTCCCATAGAGCAGGTCCTCGGCCTCCTCTCTGGGTCAGGATGAGTGTGGGGACCAGACCGAGCCAGGGCCAACCAGCCCATGCTCAGACTTAGAGGGGCTGTGGGGCCCACCCAGGGAGGGAGAAGAGGCCCGGAGAGATGCTACTTCCAGAAAAAGGCATTACTGAAGGAAACCAGTGCTGGTTGGGGGTTGGTTGCTAGAGAAACACGTCCTAACTATCTCCCAAACTGCTGTATGCGCCACTGATGAGCGTGTTTGCTCAGCTGTTTCAGGGTACATGCCAGGAGTCCGAGAAGGACCTGTCTCCTGGGGTACAGGAGCCCAGATCCTGAAGGACTCGAAAGGAATCCTGCTTCTGCGGCGACCGGGCTGCTCCGTCGGTCCAGGCCTGGTACTCAAGGATTGCGGCTGTGTCCCCAGGCTGCAGGTTATCCTGAGGTTACCCACAGCCCCAACCTGGACTTCAGCCGCAGCCTGAACCTTGAGCTCGCCACAGATCAAGTCCCGACCACGATCTGAGAACAAGCTGAGACCCAGCTGCAGACCAGGCTGCGAGCCCAATCTCAAACCGAGCTAGGAAGCCACAAATTGAGCCTTTACTCAGTCACAGCCCCAGCCACACATTCGACAACCACCAAGCAGTGACTGCAGCCACCAGCTTCATCCTGGCCCCCTTGGCTATGAACAGCACAGGGGGCCAGATTTCGTAACTCCAAGGATGTTTTCAGGGCTCACACTAAATTCTGTACAGCATTTCCCACCACTGCCAGGGATTCGCATGGCCTTCACTCCTTAATGTCTTCACAAGGGCCTAGTGAGGTCAGTGAGGAAGGGCCTGACTGTTTGCAGGTGAGAAGAGGGAAGCTCCAGGAGGAAGCTGACTGGCCCCCTGTCAGGTTCCTTAGGGGAGGGGTGGAGTGGGATTAGAATCCTGGGCTCCCAGCAGCACACAGCTGGCCAAATCAGTTGCTTTGGGAAAAATGTGCTTTTTGGAGACCTGCTGGTATCTCATAAATATGCCATTTAAATGCCCATTAATTCCCTGATTTAGGAACTAATTAGTGATTAATAGCTTTGGCTATCATACTTTCATTTGCTCTGCCAACTCGGCTCCTAACAGTTCTGAGTTATTGGAACAGTTCTCCTGAGCCCCAGATGCCACCCCTCTACCCCCGGCCCTCCAGACTCTTGCTCCATAAGGAGGGAACTTTCTCCTCCCTCTAAAGGGAGCTCCCATAGCATCTGCTACTGATGGCTCTGCCACCTGCAGGCTCCTCAGGAGGGCAGCCAGGAGCAGGGGGAGCCCCAAAAGAGGGGACAGAGGGCCCCCTCTGCCTACACAGAAGGGCACCCCCTCCCATCATTCCAGGACCCCTTGTGGGACATGGAGATCAGAGGCTAGGGACTGAGGCACCCAATAGGGAGGCCCAGTTGGGGCCACAGACTCAATGGAGGGTGCTGGGGGCGCTTTCAGAGACCCCCTACCTCAATGACTGGCCAGCTCTCTGGTAAGCAAGCAGCAGGAAAGCAGCCCCTCCCCCAGCGGGGTCTCCGATGACTCCCCTGGGATCGTTCCTACCACCTGCCACTCCAGGCTGCTGCTGTTAAGCAAAGATGGGGCCCAGGTGGCCTCTGTCCCCAGGCTCCCCATTTGGTGCCAAGCCCCAGCACCAAGGATCAGGGCCGGGACCTGCTCTCATGACTGCTTCAGGTCACACTGTGCAACGGAAACAAGCAGGCAGCAAACGGGGTAAACACCACCACCGCCCCCCACACTGGGCAACGATGGGAAAGCTGAAAATAGCCTTTTTTTTTAACCACTAGGGATGATTCCAGGGTTGCTCAGCTGGGACCAGCCCCAAGGGAGGCAGGAGGCGGCAAGTGGGGGTGGGGAAAGGAGAAGGAAGCCACAGGCCAAGGGAGGCCCCAGGGAGTTCTGATCAGGAGGGTAGTGATCGAAACCATTCTGGAGCAGTCCAGAAAAGGTCAGAGGTGGGTGAGTGATGGGCGGCCCCAGATGCCCCACGCCTCGCAAAGGCAGACTGCCAGAACAGCCCAGCCCCTGAGAGCTCACAGTCCGCAGCCGCACACCTAGGTCCCTCCCCAGGAGAGGAGGTCAGGGGCGCAGGGCATGATGCGCTCGGCAAACACTGAGAGCCAAGCAAACATGGTATCAGCAGCAGACGGCTCAGAAGAGGCCTCTCCATCCACCAGAACTCGGCGCCCCTCCCAGACACAGCCCGACGCGTTTCTATTTTTGCTTTCAACCCTTGTTCGCCATCCCCAGCTAACAGTTGGCTAACTGCCCCTCCCTCCAGAATAGCAGGTCATCTGGGAAGGAGAAACGCCTCTTCGCTGGCCTCCCCTGCCCCAGGTCTGCACACAAACAGGCTGACCCTCACAGAGGAGAAGCCCTCAAACCCCCCCCCCCCCACCGCAGGCACCTTCCGTGGACAGAGCCGCAGCTCTGAGCCCCCCAGCACGCCTGTCCTGGAGAGGAGCCTCACCAGGACGCTTGGAGAGACCAGCTTGACACTCAAGAACTCTGGTTTTCAGGTGCAAAGGCGCCTGCTCCCTGCCAGTCCTGGCCGCACACACTGACCTCACTCCCCAGAGCCACAAAACCTCCCCTCACTGTCCTGAATTCACCCCAAAGACAGGCTACGGCCCAAGCCCCTACATGCCACCCCATCTTGAACCAAGCCCTCTGTGGGCCACATGCCTGGGCCATGGTCCCATCTCCAAGTGAACCTTACAGATGCAGCCCTGGACAGAGCCTGGAGGAAGCAGGGTGGGCCCCTCTGCGAGGACCCAGCTCCCCCACCCCAGAGCCACTGACGGGCAGGAGGCTCCCCCACTCCTCCTCCCTCTTCGCACATGATCTCCACGGGGGCTGGTGGCCACACAGCTGTGCGGGCCTGCGCGGGCAGACGCAGAGCCCTGGAGGTGGCGTTCACCTCCGGAGTGACTCACTAAGGCTCCCATTCCTTTGTGAAAGGGGGTGCAATTTAGCATTTTCTTTCTCCTTAGAAAATAAGAATTTTAAAAGCAAGAGTGTAGAGGGATTCAAGGGGGGGGTGGAGCTCAGATCTCATTTGATTTCCAAACTCACTTGTTACGCATTCTCTCCTGCCCCCTCCTTCCCCCAGCCCTTCCCCTGGGGAGCTCTGGTCCCCCTTCCACATGGCTCCTGCTGGAGATCTAGTGATGATCTGGGGCCTGGAACCGCCAGTAGGCCCTCTATGTTCCAATCCTCAGCGTCCCAATTGTTCCCCATCCCTACCACCCTTCTGGGAGGGTCCTTTGGGGTAAGAGATGGGAGGAAGTGGGATCCCTTAAGGCAGAGTAAAGTCAGCAGGGAGAGGAGCCAAAAAAAGAAAGAGCAGTGTTAGAGCTGGAGCTGACGTAAAGCTCATTCTGGCTCCCCACCTCTTCCCCTTTTACAGATGAGCAAACCGAGGCCCGGAGGGGCAGTTCAAGGTCAGCCAGTGACAGGGCCAGGCCTCTTCTTTGTTACAGGTGGATCAGGCCGACTTTATTAATTCAGGACCACTAAGCAGAGATTCTGGACCTGACGTTGTAGCTCGAGGGGTTAGAAAGCATTCTCAGTTAGTTTGGTCCGTTGGACCAAAAGGGGATGCACACTAAGTGAAGGTGAAACATCGAGGGAAATTAGCCTGTTAGAGTGGGTTTGTCATGTAGGACCTGCCCACCCATGCCAGGAGGACCCAAAGGACGCACTTCTCACAACTGGGAAAAATACATGTGTGAGGGGAGCTCCAGGGTCCTTGAATAGCCCTGGGGCTCCTCTTTTCTGTAGTGAGAAGTTACAGTGAAAGCTAGGGCCACTGAACTGGGATCCTTCATCGCAGGAGGGCTAATTGCGTCTTGGAATGGCAGGGGCCAAATAATGGTCCTCACCGGTCAAAGACAGAGGGTGGCGGAGCCAAACACATCACCAGGACAATCTCATTCACAGACGCCTTTGGCTCTGGCTAGTGGATCATGGTGCTCCTGGAAGAGAAGCAGATGAGCTGTCTGTTTGGTTCTTTTGAAGATTTTCATTTATTTGTTTTTAAAGAGTGGAGAAAGGAGGGAGAAAGAGAGGGGAAAAAGATGTGAGGGAGATACATCCATCAGTTGTCTCTCACACACACCCCCAGCCAGGGACCTGGCCTGCAACCCAGGCACATGCCCTGACCAGGAATTGAACCAGCAACATTTTGGTTCACAGGATGACACTCAGCCCACTGAACCACACCAGTCAGGGCTAACATGGGCAGTCTATTAAACTCCTACTTAATCTATATAAGCAGAAGAGTCCTAGCTCAAGTAAGCAGAAATATCAATTGAATCACCAACACAGAGTGTCATGGCTCCTTAACTGTGTTCCTGACTGAGCCAGTCGGCAGACCCCCTGAGGAAGGACCCCAGTACACTACCCAAACTGTATACTGTTAATTTTTCTCCTGGCTTTCCCCCAAGGCACCTACAGTCTTTCACCCATGTAACCCTGCCGTGGGGAAAGGAAAATAATCAGACTCGGGAAATTCCTGGCCCCTGCCATTCCAAGACGCAATTGGCCCTCCTGCAATGAAGGATCCCAGTTCGGTGGCCCCAGTTTTCACTGTAACTTCTCACTACAGAAAAGCGGAGCCACAGGGCTATTCAAGGACCCTGGAGCTCCCCTCACACATGTATCTTTCCCACTTGTGACAAGTGTGTGGTCCGCGCGGCTGCGCGGCGAGGCCCGACGGCCCGGTGCGGCGCGCTGCGCGGCGGCCGGCGGCGGCACCATCCACGGCGGGCTCGGGAGACGGAGGCCGGGCTCAGCGCGGGCTCCCCGGCATGCCCCGGCCGGCCGCCGCCTCAGAGCCGGGCCGCGTACGCAGGGTGGCTCCGCAAGCGCCGGGATGCGGGCCGGGCCTTCCCTCGCACCACGGTGCTCCGATGCACCGCGCGCCCGGGCACCTCCGCCCCGTGCCCCGCGCCCCCAAAAGAGCGCGCGGTCCCTGCCGCCCGGCCGTCGCGGGCCCATGGACGCGGCCTCCTGGGCCCGCTGCCTACCTGCGCTCGGGCCCGCCTCTCAGGTGCCGGGCCGCTTCGGGTCCCTGCGGTCGGGGCGCCACCAGTGTCCCGGGCGCCCCGCGGCCGCAGCAGATGCTACTGGAGCCTCTACGCACTCCCGGGGCGGGGCAGTCTGGTGGGCGGGCGCAGGGGTGGAGGAAGCCAGAGGGGCAGTGATCGGCGGCCCTGTCGGCCAATGGCAGCGCCGATCTTCGCCTACCAAAGGAAGCCCTCGGCCAGTGGGAGCCAGGGGCGGGGACAAAGGGCAGGGCGTAAGGTCACTTGCGTACGGTGGGGCGCGGGGATGGGGCCTTCAGGTTGGGTGGGCTGGTGTGGGGCCAGCAGAGTACTCCCAGCTGAGACGGTGGCGGAGGCGGTCGGTGGCAGCGCCCGGAGCGGGAGCGGTGGCGGAGACGGCCCCAGCGGCGGCGGAGGTAGGAGAGGCCGTCGGAGGGGCGGTGGGAGCGGGGTCGGTGGCGCCGCCTGTCGGATCAGCGGCGGCGTCTTTGACAGAAGCGGGGACGGCGGCGGAGGTGCTATCGGCGGGAGGGCCCGGAGCGGCGGCGGCGGCGGCGGGAGAGGCGGTGGCCGATAGCACCTCCGCCGATGCCACAGGTCCTGCCGACGCGCCAGCTACCGCCGCCGCTCGCGCCGCCGCCTCCGGCTCCCGTCCCACCGCCGGCGCCCCGGGTCCAACCGTCGCCGCCGCCCCCGGTCCCAGCGGCGGCAGAGGTCGGAGAGGCCGTCTGAGGGTCGGCGGGGGCGGGGGCGGCGGCGATGGATCGGTGGGGCGGTCGCGGTGCGACCCGGGGGCGGCGGCGGTGGGACCAGGAGGGCGGCGGCGGCGGCGGGACCCGGTGGCGGCGGCGGAGGTGCTATCGGCGGGAGGGCCCGGAGCGGCGGAGCTGGGACACGGGGCGGCGGCGCTAGGATGGGGTCGCGGGGCCGCGGCGGCGGGAGTGGGGGCGACGGCGGTAGGACCAGGGCCGGAGGCGGCGGCGCGAGCGGCGGCGGGAGCTGGGGCGGCGGTGTGAGCTGGGGCGGCGGCAGGACCCGGGGCGTCGGCGGTGGTGCTATCGGCCACCGCGGCTCCCGCTCCGGGCCCTCCCGCCGATAGCACCTCCGCCGTCACCCCAGCTCCAGCTCCCGCCGCTCCCGCCGACGCCGGCCCCGATTCCACTGCCGCAGCCCCCGTTCTCGCCACCGCCGGCCATGGTCCCACAGCCGTCACCCCCGCTCCAGGCGCCGCCGACCCCGGCCCCAGTGGCGGCAGAGGTAGGAGAGGTCGTCGGAGGGGCGGTGGGAGCGGGGACGGCCGGCGGAGGTGTTATCGGTGGCAGCGGCCGGAGCGGGGACGGCCGGCGGAGGTGTTATCGGTGGCAGCGGCCGGAGCGGCGGCGGCGGCGGCGGCGGCGGCGGAGGCGATGGGAGCGGGGGCGGCCGGAGAGGCGGTGGTCGATAGCACCTCCGCCGCCGCCCCAGCTCCCGCTCCCGGCGCCGCCGTCCCCGCTCTCCCACCGCGGGCGCCGCCGCTCCGGGCGCTGCCACCGACCGCCTCCGCCACCGTCTCAGCTGGGAGTACTCTGCTGGCCCCACACCAGCCCACCCAACCTGAAGGCCCCATCCCCGCGCCCCACCGTACGCAAGTGACCTTACGCCCTGCCCTTTGTCCCCGCCCCTGGCTCCCACTGGCCGAGGGCTTCCTTTGGTAGGCGAAGATCGGCGCTGCCATTGGCCGACAGGGCCGCCGATCACTGCCCCTCTGGCTTCCTCCTCCCCTGCGCCCGCCCACCAGACTGCCCCGCCCCGGGAGTGCGTAGAGGCTCCAGTAGCATCTGCTGCGGCCGCGGGGCGCCCGGGACACTGGTGGCGCCCCGACCGCAGGGACCCGAAGCGGCCCGGCACCTGAGAGGCGGGCCCGAGCGCAGGTAGGCAGCGGGCCCAGGAGGCCGCGTCCATGGGCCCGCGACGGCCGGGCGGCAGGGACCGCGCGCTCTTTTGGGGGCGCGGGGCACGGGGCGGAGGTGCCCGGGCGCGCGGTGCATCGGAGCACCGTGGTGCGAGGGAAGGCCCGGCCCGCATCCCGGCGCTTGCGGAGCCACCCTGCGTACGCGGCCCGGCTCTGAGGCGGCGGCCGGCCGGGGCATGCCGGGGAGCCCGCGCTGAGCCCGGCCTCCGTCTCCCGAGCCCGCCGTGGATGGTGCCGCCGCCGGCCGCCGCGCAGCGCGCCGCACCGGGCCGTCGGGCCTCGCCGCGCAGCCGCGCGGACCACACACTTGTCACAAGTGGGAAAGATACATGTGTGAGGGGAGCTCCAGGGTCCTTGAATAGCCCTGTGGCTCCGCTTTTCTGTAGTGAGAAGTTACAGTGAAAACTGGGGCCACCGAACTGGGATCCTTCATTGCAGGAGGGCCAATTGCGTCTTGGAATGGCAGGGGCCAGGAATTTCCCGAGTCTGATTATTTTCCTTTCCCCACGGCAGGGTTACATGGGTGAAAGACTGTAGGTGCCTTGGGGGAAAGCCAGGAGAAAAATTAACAGTATACAGTTTGGGTAGTGTACTGGGGTCCTTCCTCAGGGGGTCTGCCGACTGGCTCAGTCAGGAACACAGTTAAGGAGCCATGACACTCTGTGTTGGTGATTCAATTGATATTTCTGCTTACTTGAGCTAGGACTCTTCTGCTTATATAGATTAAGTAGGAGTTTAATAGACTGCCCATGTTAGCCCTGACTGGTGTGGTTCAGTGGGCTGAGTGTCATCCTGTGAACCAAAATGTTGCTGGTTCAATTCCTGGTCAGGGCATGTGCCTGGGTTGCAGGCCAGGTCCCTGGCTGGGGGTGTGTGTGAGAGACAACTGATGGATGTATCTCCCTCACATCTTTTTCCCCTCTCTTTCTCCCTCCTTTCTCCACTCTTTAAAAACAAATAAATGAAAATCTTCAAAAGAACCAAACAGACAGCTCATCTGCTTCTCTTCCAGGAGCACCATGATCCACTAGCCAGAGCCAAAGGCGTCTGTGAATGAGATTGTCCTGGTGATGTGTTTGGCTCCGCCACCCTCTGTCTTTGACCGGTGAGGACCATTATTTGGCCCCTGCCATTCCAAGACGCAATTAGCCCTCCTGCGATGAAGGATCCCAGTTCAGTGGCCCTAGCTTTCACTGTAACTTCTCACTACAGAAAAGAGGAGCCCCAGGGCTATTCAAGGACCCTGGAGCTCCCCTCACACATGTATTTTTCCCAGTTGTGAGAAGTGCGTCCTTTGGGTCCTCCTGGCATGGGTGGGCAGGTCCTACATGACAAACCCACTCTAACAGGCTAATTTCCCTCGATGTTTCACCTTCACTTAGTGTGCATCCCCTTTTGGTCCAACGGACCAAACTAACTGAGAATGCTTTCTAACCCCTCGAGCTACAACGTCAGGTCCAGAATCTCTGCTTAGTGGTCCTGAATTAATAAAGTCGGCCTGATCCACCTGGCCCAACTTTATGTTCATTCCACTAATATCCCTGAGCTTTTCTTTATATAGGCCTATTCATATTTACTGTTTCTTCTTGCATCAATTTTATAGAAATTTGCCTATTTCATCTAAATTACGTAATTTGTTGGCGTATGGTTGTTCTTAGTACTCATTTATACTTCTTTTTATTTTGGCAATGGCATTGGCGATGTTATTTCTTTTACTTCTGACTTAAGTAGTTCAAGTTTTTTTCCCCCTCCTTTATGCTTAGTCCATCTGGCTAAAGATTTGTGAATGTCGAGCTTTCAAAGGACCATCTTTTGCTTTCACTGATTTTCTCTATTGTTTTTTCTACTCCTATTTATTTCTACTCTAATCCTTATACATCCTTGTTTCTGCTCGCTTTGGGTTTACTTTGTTCTTCTTTTTCTGTTTTTCGAGGTGGAGAATTAGAGAAAAAATTTAAATTAACATAAGCATTTACAGTCATAACTTCCTTCCAAGCTCTGCTTTAGCTGTTCATCCCGTAAGTTTTGGTGTGTTGTGTTTCTGTTTTCATCTGTCTCAAAGTGCTTTCAGTTTCTCTTATGACGTTTCTGACCCATTGGTGATTTAAGAGTGTGTTGTTTATTTTTCAGTTATTTGAGAATTTTCCAACTTTCCTTCTGTTATTAATTTCTAATTTAATTCCCTAGTAGTCAGAAATGTGCTTTATAGGATTTCAATTATTTAAAATTCAATGTAGCTTGCTTTACGGCCTACCAAATGGCTTATCCTGGGGAATTTTCCATTTGAGAACGGGGGAATGTGCATTTGAGAAGATGTATTCTGCTTGCTGAACACCTCTCTGTGCCTGTCTGTTAGGTCTGTTTGGTTTATAATGTTTTTCAAGTCTTCTATATCCTTGCGCATCTTCTCATTTTTCCCTTTTATTGAAAGAGAAATATTGAAGTCTCTGATAATTATTGTTGAATTGTGTATTTTTTTCTTTAGTTTTGTCAATTTTTGCTTCATGTGTTATGATCCTCTGTTAGGTTCATTATATATTTATAATGGTTATATCTTCTTGTTGGATTGACCTTTTCATTATAATAAGTTCCATTATAATATGTAGCACTTTGCTTTAAAGTATGTTTGTTATTAGTACAGCCATTGCCGTGCTCTTGTGGTTGCTCTTTGCGCGGTGTATCTTTTTCCTCTTTTTACTTTAAACCTGTCTGTACCTTTGGGTCTAAAATGTAGCTCCTTTAGTCAGCGTACAGTTAGGTCTTGTTTTTTATGCAGTCTTTCTCTCTTTTAATTGAACTGTTTAATCCTTTCACACATGGTACGCTTATTGATAGAGTTTATGTCTAATATTTTGGTTTCTATGTCTCATATCATTTTTCTTCCTTTCTTCTTTACTGCTTTCTTTTTCATTAAGCAAATATTTTTATTGTGCTATGTTAATTCTTTTACTGGTTTTTTTAATCTATATTTTTTGAGACAGCTTCTTTGTAGCTTCTCTAGGTCTCCATTATAGATTTTACCAGACTCTACTTCAGATTTATAGTATCTCAGTTCCAGCAAAATGTAGAAATGTTGCACCTGTACAATTCTAGTCCCTACTCACTGTGTTTTGTGCTGTTGTTACATGTATATGTAGATGTATAATGTTTATGCTGCATGCCCGTGCCCATCAGTACATTGTTATAATTATGACTTTTTATAGTTCTGTGTATTTTAGTGAAGCTGAGAGAATAGAGAAGAGCAAGTACTTTTATGGAGTTTGTTGTATTAATCCCTTTATTTAAGAATTTTGTTTTCTTTCTTTCTTTCTGTGAATTCAAATTGCCACCTGGTGTCCTCTCCGTGCTCCCTTGTCCCGCCCACTGTTACTGGGAAGTGTGCAGCTTTGTCCCCGCCTCCTGCTGTACACGGCTCTTTCTGTAGATTAGAGGTCCAAGAACACAAACACGCACGTATGATATATGTGTTATGTATGTTTAGATATACAACATGTAATAGATACATGTTTAGATATATATATATATATATATATATATATATATATATATAACTTATATCTTCACATATGTTTAGATATATACAGGATGGGGTAAAAGTAGGTTTACAGTTGTTTGTGTGGAAAATAATAGAATAATTAGTAAGTGATAATATGAAAATAAACTCTGTGTTTCATGTACTCAGAACTGTAAATGTACTTTTGCCCTATCCTGTATATCAGTAATTGTTTTTAAGTCAGTTAAGAGAAGAAAGGACAAATGTGCATTAATATGGTATTTTGTAATTACATATGAAATTATTTTCATCAGAGCTCTTTGTTTTCTCTTGTGAATTGAACTACTGTATGGTGCCATTTGCTGATAGTTCGAAGAACTTCCTTCACAATTTCTTGTTCACTGGGTCTGCCAGAAGTTTTTGTTTGCCTTGTAATGTCCTAGTTTCCCCATTGATTTTGAAACATAGTTTTGCCGGATGTAATATTTTTAGCTGACAGATTCTTTATTCAGCACTTTGAATATGGCCATCCCACTCCTTTGTGGTCACCATTGTTTCTGACTGGAAGTCAGTTTTTAAACTTATTGGGGTTCCCTTGTGTGCAAGGAATTATTTCTCTTTTGCTGCTTTCAAAATTTTCTCTTTCAACATTTTGACTATGATACATCTGAAGGTGAATTTCTTTGTGTTTTATCTTCTCTGGACTGACTTTGGTGAGCTTCTTGAATGTATAGACTAATGTTATAAAAAACATTTTGGGGAATGTATTCTGAGGCTCTGCCCAACTCATTATATGTTTATAATGGTTATATCTTCTGATTGGATTGACCTTTCTATTATAATATGTTTTATTTGATCTCTAGTAACATTTTTAAAAGTTCATTTTGTTTATTATTAGCATAGCCCCTGCAGCTCTCTTGTGTTTGTTATTTGCATAGTATATCTTTATATTTGTATAGCATATAGATTGATGGGTGGTCGCATTTCTTCAGATACTTTTTCTTGTCCCTTCTCTTTCCTTCATCTGATGTTACCATTAAGCATAATGGTGGCTCATATTTCTCAGAGGCTCCGTTTATATTTTTCTCTTCCTCTTTTTCTCTCTGTTGGCTGATTCTGTCTTCTGCCAGCTGAAATCTGCTTTTGCGCCCCTCTAGTAAACTTTTCGTTTTGTTTATTTTGCTTTTCAACTCCAAACTTTTCATTTGGTTCTTTTAAATAATTTCTACCTCTATTGATATTTTCTATTTAATGTGACACTGCCATCATACCTTCCTTTGATTCTTTAAATGTTATATCCTTTTGTTAGTTTAACACATTTGTAATAATTATTTTTAAGTTTCTGTCCAGTCAACATCTGGCTGTCCTCAAAGGCAGTTTCTTTTGTCTGCTTTTATTCCTGTGTATAAATTACACTTTCACATTTCTGTGCATATCTTGCAATTTTTTTGCTGAAACTGGGCATTTATGACAACATAGAATTTTCTGCATTGCTTTTGAGTGTATATTGCTCCACAATTTGATCAGATTAAAGTCAGGCCTTTTGCAGAGGCAAGTTGCTGAAGCCAGTCTTTGAAGCTTGTTTCAAGCCCACGACAGTTCTGACCTGTCTCCCTGTCTTCCTTGAGTCTCTTTACTGAACTTCTAACTGATCCACCATTTTGCTCACTGCTATTCCAACACTACACATCTTCTCTAACTGCCTCACAACAAAATCTTTACTGTCTATCAAAATGCTTTTTAGCTTGAACTTTTCCACTCTCTGTTGCAAGTAAAGTCAGACTTTTTAGGGAGATAAGTGGAGCTCAGCTCTCCGTTCCTACAGCCTGCCTCCCCACTGAGCAGAACTTCTGCACTGCTGCTCTGGAGCTGGGGCCGGGGACAATGGCCCACTGCCCTTGGAGCGGTATCCTTGCTCCATGAGCACAACTCTGAGCATAGTGGCAATCTCTGGTTTTCTTGCCTTACTTCTTCAACCACAGAGCCTCCACCCTACAAGTGAGCTAGGGTCAGGGTGACATGGGCCAAGTATTATTGGCCTGCTATGTCTAGGGTAGATTTTGCACCTTATGAGTGTGGGGGAGGCCCAGACCTCTGGGTTTGGGGGACACGAACTGCTGACAAGCTGCTCCTCCCAAGGGGTAACTATATCCCTAGACTGAAAATGGGGTGAGAGTGAGCCCTGTCTTCCCGGCAACATCTGCCCACAGTAGAACTTCTTTCACACTGTGCTGGTGGATGGACAGGGTGGAGAGAGCCAGGTAAGGAGTAGGTTGTGACTCAAATACCACTGACTTACTGAGATTTAGTAGGTTTTCGTGAACAAATGTTTCTCCATTTGCTGTATGCCTTTAGAAAAATTCCCAGAGACTTTAGATTACTGTTTTTATAAATTTCACCGATAATGGTTATTCCCCTGGCGAGAGTGCTATGAGCTGAATCTGTCTCCTCCAAATCTATATACACTGAATCTTATCTCCCAAACACAGTGTTGTTAGTAGGTGGGGCCTTTGGGAGGTGACTGGGCGGAGCCCTGGGGGGTGAGATGACTGCTCTATGAAAGGAGCCCCAGAGATACCCTTCAGCAAGCCCCCCACACCATGTGAGGGTACAACAAGAAGTCTGGGACCTGGTAGAGGTCCCTCATGACTATACTGACAGCACAATCTTAGACTTCAGCCTTTCCAACTACGAGCAATAAATTTCTGTTGTTTTAAAGCTACCCAGTCAGTCGTATTTTGTTACAGCAGCCTGAACAGACTAAGACAGAGGAGGCGTGTGGAACTTCCCAAGCTGCCATTCTAGGAGTGCTTCTTGAATACTGCTGTGTTTCTGTGTTGATCTCCTGTCTAGGAATCTTGCTGAACCATCTCATTCATTCATTCATTTATTCATTCATTCATCTACTCATCAACTTAAATATTTGTTAGTTTAATTTCCTTTAGCTTTCTGTATAAATGAGCAGTGTCTCTCCAAAGCATAGCAACTCTTTCTGTTTTTTCAATCTTTGGCCTTCTTTAAAAAGATTTTATTTATTCTAAGAGGAGAAGGAAGAGAGGGAGACAGAAAAACATTGACATGAAAGAGAAACATCGATCAGTTGCCTCTCGCATGCTCCCCGACTGGGGACCAGGCCTGCAACCTAGGCATGTGCCCTGACCGGGAATCAAACCAACTGGTGGCCGTTCACCTTGTGGGACGATGCCCAACCAACTGACCAAAACTGGTCAGGGCAATCTTTTGCTTTTTTTTTTTTTTTTTTTAAATCTTAGTGAATTGGATAAGACCTTCCAAACTGTGGTCAACAGTAGTGGTTAAAATGTGTATCTTTGCTTTATTCCCTACCTTCTAAAATGTCTTCATTATGTAGTTTGTTTGCTATAGGTTTTTGAAAGATAAACTTCATATCCCTATCCTCTGAAGTTTTACTAAGAATGTGCTGACTTAAATAAAGTGATTTCTCATTATTTATTGAGATAACCATGACTTTTCTGTTTTAAGTTTTGAAGTGGATTGATAGATGTTATAATGTTTAATAATCCTCCAGTATCTGGGGTAAACTATTATGATGACTTATTTTTAAATATATGTTACATTCTGTTAGTCAGTGTTTTATATTTCTTTTCTTTACTTTTTTTTTGTATTTCTAAGTGAAATGGACCTACAATATTCTCTCCTTGTATTGCCCCAGTTTTGTTTTGACATCTAGATTATACATTTTTCCTTCTTCAACATTATTTTTTAAACTTTTTTATTGACTTTATTGAAGTGACAATCATTGGTTGATAAAAGTACACAGCTTTCAGGTATACAGTTCTGTAATACATCATCTGTATATGTGTTATGGCTTCACCACCCCAAGTCAAGTAAACAACCTTTTTATTATTATTTCTTATTAGGCAACTTGTATAATATAAGGGTTATTTGTTGTTTGAAGTTTTGATAATACACACCTGTAAGTCCCTCTGTGCCTGGCTTTTGTGTCTGGGTGTGAGTTTGGGGAGAAGGCTTTTTATTACGTTCTCGTTTTCTTAAATATTATTTGTCTGAATAAGTTTTCCATTCTTTCACATTAAAATTTTTTCATTTTTATACTTTTAAAACAACATACCCATTGCTTCTGGATTCTGACGTTTTCTGGTGTTTGTTCACTCATAATATTTCCTTAAAATTATTAAAACATCTCCTATGTCTGTAGTTATTTTTCCCTTTCTACTTACTGTAGTGTTTATTTACATCTTCTCTTTTCTCTTGAACATTCTTCCCAAAGTGCTATCTTAAGACCATTTTCTATGAGCCAACTTTTGGTTAGTTAACCGTCTATCCTTTTTGATTGCTTGTTGACCCTTATTTTATGATTTCCACTCTCTTTATTTCTAAAAAGTCCTCCATAATTCAGCATCAACACTGATGAGTTCATTAGACTCTTTCATATGTAAACAGCTTCTGAGAAATGCTCCATGTTGAAGAAAAACACAAATGTTTTAAAATATGGAATGATAATAGTCCTTAGAGATCATCTCTTTCATTGAAGGCAGATATTTGATGTGCTTATTTTGAAAGCATTTTACCACGTTCAACTTCCCCCCACGGAGGCTGAAGTATCCCCAGCACTCCCACCACGGCTCTCCTCGCAGGCTCTACCAATGGACGGCGGGTACAAGGAAAGGGAGCCCTGCCGTCCGGGATTGTTTTCATACTTAAAGTGAGGTTCTCGGGTCAACAGCATGAAAATCACCTGAGTTTGTTAGAAACGTGGAACCTTAGGCCCCCTCCAGTGTTCTGATACTAAATCAGAATCTGTATTCTAACAGCATCCTCAGAGGCATCACTTGCACATTCAAGTTTGACAAGCACTTGGTCTTACACTTTCATGTTACAAGTGAGAAAGTGAAGGGCTTGAGAGGTAAAGTCATTTACTCCAGATTATGCACAAGAAGAGGATTTTCATAGGATAATGAGGGGGAGAGAGAGAGAGAGAGAGAAAGAGAGAGAGAGAGAGAGAGAGAGAGAGAGAGAGAGAGAGAGAGAGAGAGAGAGAGAGAGAGAGAGAGGAAACCAAGAGTGTGGGAAATGAGAAAGAAAAGCAAGAAGAGACGGGAAGGCAATGCCCACCCACGCACAGTTCATCTAAGGCCGACCTTTGCGCTTGTGGAAGAGCGGGGAGACGTTGTAGCCACAATAGCAGAAGTTTGTCTAGTGCGCTTGGTGACAGATTCGAATGGCTGTAAGAAAACACACTCAGGATTCAGTGACCCTCAGGGTCTTTTCCTGGCTGTAAGAGTAGCGGTAGAAACGCTAGAAAATGGAAAGGTGTCCTGTGGCCCTGGGGTGCCCAGGTGTCCCACAGCCCTGGGACCAGCCGTCCTTTCATCGTGGTGCTGCCTCAGACCTCCCACCGTCCGCAGGCCCCTGTGCTGGCTGTGCGAGCCGCGGCCTGGGGGATGCGCTCATAAATCTGCAGTGACCCTACCCTGTCTGCACACACAGCTCCTTTCCAGGAACATGGGGGGTTATTTATGGCCGCCCATAGACTTCTCTGTAAGGTTTCAGCCCAGATGCAGGAGATGCATGTTCTATTTCTGTTTGACATCCCATGTCAGGAGTGAGCCCTGGGAGAGGCGTAAGTAATTCAGCATTATATACAGAGGGTGAAGTTACGTGGTTATATATCAACACCAGGCACTGGAAGTCCTTGGAAATCAGGAGAGTATAATTTTAGAATGAATGTAATGAAAATGTAAAAAAGCGATCCATTTTTCTCTTCTGCTTCTAAGATGTGCTAAAAAGTAATTGGAAGAATTTTTCCAGTGTGGATGAGTGCCTCATGCTGGAGCCACTCCTGCAGAGGATGCCGAGGTGGGACAGATGCATCCATCTCACCAGCCTTAACCTCTCTGCTGTTCCAAGACCAGACTTCTAGCTGCTTCTCAGGCGCCTTCCCAGGAAAGTCCTGCCAATAGCACCTCCGGTTCACCATGTTTGAAACTGACCTCATTATTTTCCTTCCGAGTTCCTCCTCCTCCTCTATTTCCTATCTAGGCTCCTGGCACATTCAGCTACCTGTTGCCCAGCCTCTAAGAAGGTGTCACCCTTGACTTCTCTCTTTCCTCCACTCCTTCTAGCCAAAGAGTGGCTAGTTCCCGACAATGCTGCCTCCAGACAGGTTTTCAGATCCACGCTCTTTCTGTTCCAGCCACAGCTCTCCTAATCCAGGCCTTCATCTTTCACGTGAATCACAGCAGTGACCTCCAAAGAGACTCCAGTCTCTGTCCATGCTGTTGCCAGGGTTATCTTCTGCAATTACCCAGCAGACTGTATCTCTGCCTCCTCAGACTGTATCTCTGCCTCCTCTGACTTCACTTATTGGGGTACATTTGTGGGTTTCTCTGGGTCTGTACTGGGAATATTACAGAGAGCTGCGTCTCCAGCAGAATGAAGGACACCCTTCAGAGCATGGAAAACAGGCTTCCCTGTGAGCTGGCCCCACCTCCCTTGTTCACGCCCTCTGCTTTGGCCGCCTCAACCCACCTGCTCTTCCTCAGACTCTCACCCCTTTAACACCGCTGGGCACCCTGTTCCCCGGGTCTGAATGCCTTTTCGTCTTCCTACATATTAAAAAACTATTATTTTAACAATTCTGTTCTTCCCCCCCTCAGCTGCCAGGCGATTGTTCTTCACACTTTGAGAGAGTCCTGGGGAGCCAACAGAGTCAGCTAGCTCATTCTTAACAATTAAATAGTTCTCCTGTCATTTTTAGCTTCAAGAATAGCCTCATTTTAGTAATGAATATATCTAGTTCATGCACATTAATATATTCGTGTGCACATTGGGTGGGGAGTGAGTGGGAAGCTTCTGTTCAGTTTTACACCTTGTTTCTCTCTGCCTCCTGTCCTGCCCCCAGCTTACTAGATGAGGCTTCTGACCCTCCAGGTCTGAACAGAGGAGAGAGGAGAGGTGAGGGACAGGAAAGGGCTGGTGTGCCCGGTGTTCATGGAATCAAGTGTTGACTACTTCGGACTACAGCAAGTTAGTAGATGAGCAAAACTGACTTCACTTATTGGGTTACATTTGTGGGTTTCTCTGGGTCTGTACTGGGAATATTACATTTTCTCTGAGTGCCAGTTCTGTTTTTCTCCCTCTGCTCTTAGGAATCTAGGTCTGGCCACTCACCGCTGGTTGGGGTCATCAGGCCTCCTGGGGCAGATCTATCTCTTGGGCAGAATTTAAGCAGTTCTGCAAAGGGCCTTCCTCTCCTGTGGCTCATGTCTGATTCATTGGACACACCCATGCACGTTTGCCCTGGACAGAAGAGGACATGTCTACGTCTCTGGCGCAGACCATAGCAGCTCCTGTTTAGGAAGAGGCACCATTAGAGGGAGGTTGAAAGTTCTTGGTGTCCTTCAAACTCCAGGTAACGCAAGGGAAGGACTCCATATGGTTCCTTGATGTCCCGTCACTGGGCTTAGATGAAGACAGAATACATGTCCAGCACAGGGCTGGGAAGGGTGCTCACTGCTCATTAAATACTCTTACAAAGACAACTTTTCTCTGATTTCCAACTTCAATTCTTTTTAGCTGTTAGGTAGGTCAAGGTGAGCTATGGGTCACAGAATCATTCAGTTATATCCCGTGCAAGTCCGGCAGAGTCGGCTGAACCCCTGACTTTGAAGCGTGGAAGGACTTGCTTCCAGTTACCATGGGCATCTGCTGGAATGCCAGCTCTTGGACCTCCAGCCACAGGACCATCAGTGTTTTTGCCCCGGAGTTGTTCCTCAGAGCAGTGAGGCTTTCATCCTTCCTAAGTGGAAATGATGCTGGTGGGGGGTTTCCTGGCGTGAACCGAAGTTTCTTGTACCCTAAAAGGACCTGGGAACTGCAGAGCACAGCTTTGGACTGGCTTAAGTACACAGCCTGTCTTTTTAGATTATTCAGCTGTGCCCAGAAAAATACAGATGTGCCAGATTTGCCCACCCATGAATGGTCTACCTCCCACAAGGTTGCCACCTGGAATATCAAAGCAGAAGTGGAGATTTGTTTGAGATTTGAGGCCTAAGTGGGTGCAACAGAGAGCCAGGTGACAACGACACACCCCGTCATTCCACAGCTGGTTTGGGCAGTGAAGGGCCAGGCTCCGGGCTAAGCATTGAGGACACGATGATTAGCAGAAAACATAAAGACAGAACTAGCTCTTCTACATTCAAGGAAGGTGTGAGTTCCCCACCGCAACAATGAAAAGCTGCTATGATTTCTAGTATTTTCCAAACCAGAGCCAGTTAGTGATTGAGAGGCCAATCCAGGTATTAATATGCTTTTTGCATCTACTTGATATTATAAGATAAACTGAATTAGTTGGTGATCTTTAGTAATTGAGCGCTTCTATGTAAAAATCTGTTTGGCTGGGTTCTCTTGCAAATCAGCAGGTCTGGCAAGACTGGGTCCTCAGTCCCTCAGAGCTACAGCTCACTGGGGCCCTGTGGTAGCTGCCCCATGGAGGGCGTATAGACCCTCCAGTCGGCCACAGTCCCCACCACCCCCTTTTATATATTCGCCAGCCTGCTTAACACGTGTAGGTTTTCTCTCTGCCTCTGTAGAGGCTAAAATTTGGGCTCTACCTCTCAACTAGTCATTTTAAAATTGTTTTTAGTAAGAAGATGGTTTTTTTTTTTTTGGTCTTAGAAAAAGAGCAATGAGCCTTGTACAAACCTTAGGATACAAACCACTGAAAGTCAGAGATGCTTTGGGTGAAGACAGAGTCGCGCAGAGTCTCACAGACCCACCCCTTCACGTCCTCTGTGGGAACTTGGGAGCTCTGCAGGATGGCGTCTGAAAAGCCCCACCCCACACCCGGGGAGCCCGTCTCAACTCTGGCCCTGCGACTGCCTGCTGGTTCTGGCCCCATGCTGTAGCCCTGAGCAGCAGCCAGCTAGCCCTGTGACCCGCCCTGTTCCTTCTCCGGCCCTGCCCAGCCCTGTCTGGTGCTCAGCGCTCTCCTCGCTCTGGCCCTGAGCCCGGGGCGGAGTGGCCTCACGGCTGCTGTGGTCGGTGAAGAACTTGCAGAGAGACCTTTTCACAGAATGCTCTTCGGGTTTCCTGTCGCTTTTCATAGCACTGTTGGATTTCACGGGACTTCGGTCACTGCCTAATGAATCTAGGCGAATGAGGCAAATAGGAATCAAATACTCACATGAAATGGAAACAATTCAGGAGGAGGGCCCTTGGTCTACATACGGAATAGTCCCATCCTCCAGTTTCTTAAATATTTTCAATTCTGTATCCCAAAGGGTGAGCACGTGGATAAAGAATGCAAGCTTGGAAGGTAAAAAAAAAATTGTCTCTCTTGTTCTTCAGATGTTTGGGGCTGAGGCCAACGTGAGGCCTCGTGTGTGGCTTGGGTTCAGATGGGGGCGCTAGTTTGCTCTGTACCTCAGTTCCGCGTCTGTCTTCCTCAGGGTCTGTCTCGGGAGGAACGGTTGCTTTTTTGTGCAAGATGACACCGTATGTGTGACTCCTCAGGTGGCCTGAGGCTAGCTCAGTGATCCCCCCCCATCTTCATCATCCTCCCAGTTTGGCTTAAAGGCTGCAGGAGGGCAAAATTGTACGACTGCTTTGAAAAAGAGCCTGGAGTTTCTTATAAACATTCACCTACCCTATGAACAGCTGTTTACCCAAGTGAAAGAAAACCTAAGTCCATTCAAGGACCTGTCACAGCAGCCTTATGCAGAATGGCCCCAAACTGCAAATCACCCAAGTGTTCGCATGTAGCTGGGTTAACCGATGTGGTGTATCTATACCATGGAATACCGCTCAGCAGTGGAAACAGACAAACTGCAGACATGTGCAAGAACACGAGTGAATCAAAATCATTAGTCTAACCCAAAAGCCAGACCCAAAGACCAAATATTATGCGATTCCATTTCACATAGCTTCTTTAAAGAAAAGCAAAACGAGAGGACAGAAGGCAAGGGGAGAGTGGGGAGGGGAGAGCTGACTGCACCGGGGTATGGGAGAGCATTATGGGATGAAGTTCTGTAATGTTAACTTTCTCATTTAGGTCTGTGGTTCATTAAGAGTAAAATTTTGTGTATGGTGTGAGGTAAAGCTTGAATTTTTTTTTTTTTTTTTTGCATGTCCAGTTGTTCCAGCATCATTTATGGAAAATTCTCATTTCCCCATCAAATTCCATTTGCACCTTTATAAAAAAATCAACCGACCATATGTATATTTCTGTGGTGGTGATTATTTTAAAAATAATATATTTTAATCTAAGTTTGTAATTTGAAAAATTCTGAGTCTTTTTTCCTAGTTTCAGCCTCTGCCTTTTACATCACTGCTTCCTAGTCGTAATAACTAGTAATGGTGACTAGCTAATGTATATTAAACAGACCTGGCACCATTCTGAAGCTTTTATGTATAGGAACTAATATAATCCTCACTACTACCCTGTCAGGAATGTTTTGTGCTCTCCATTGTATAGATGAGGACCCTGAAGCTCCGTGACGTTCAATAATTTGCCCATGTTCCAAAACTAAAACACAAGAGCTGGGATTTGGTTCCTGGCAGCCACTCGAGTCTATGCTGCTGAAATCCCACATGACACCGCCTGTCTCTTCCCAGCTCCTGGCATATAGGAAGTACTTAACAAATACTACTTTGATTGAATTAGTGAATATAATTATAGTTACACCACTGCATTTTGATTGTTTACTGGTTTGTCATTACTACCTGATCATATGCTCCTCTTTTAGGGAAGAAAATGTGTCATTTAATTCTAAAACATATGTAAGGCTTACCATTACTGTAAACGCTGTTCCGGATGGGAGGAATGCAAAGATCAGCGAACAGAAGAAGGGTGAGATGAATGAACACATTGGTTTCAACTGGGAGGTTTCATTCCCAGAATGGTTGACTTTACTCATAAAGTCAGTCCTGTGATGTAGAGTCCCAAAGGGAATCCCACTGCTTGCTGCGTTTCCAACTTTTCTGACTTCTTGTTTGATCATCCATCACATGGGGCTAATAAAACCTGCCCTGTGCATTTCTTAGGCTTATTGAGAGGCCAAATTAATGCTGCCTATGAAAGAACTGAGGGAAATGTACAGAGCTAAGCAGATGCCAGAAGCTATTACCTTGACCTGAAACTTGGTCCAGATGGTGTGAGGCCAGCAGTGTGCTCTGCTCATGTGTCGTGGTCAGTGGCTCCTGTTTGGAGGTGTGGGGGCTGGAGAGCAAGACTAGGGATGGGGCACAGGCGCCGAAAGGGCAAAGGAATCTGGCCTGGAAAGTGGCCCAGTGGTTTTTTGCTGGCCACCTGAGCAGTGGCAGCTCATCAGCACACTTCGGTTCGTGGTCTGAATATAATGCCCACAGGTTGTAGTACTAGATGAAGATACGCATCAGGTGTCTCAGCGCCTGGTACGGCAATGGACAGACAAACGGCTTCAAAGCCTCCAATGGAAGACTGAACGGAGGCTTTAAAGTCCTTTGGGCTTTGGGGATAGGCATCAACGGTGTCACTACCAGCACGTTTTGATTAGAAATAATGTTAAAAAATGTTTATCTAAAGCCAAGAATACTCAACGGGGAAAGAATAGTTTCTTCAACAGATGGTGCTGGAAAACTAGACAGCCACATGTGCAAAAATGAAATTGTACCCCTGTCTTACACCACTCACAAAAATTAACTTGAAACACATTGAAGGCTTAAACTAAGATCTGATACCATAAAACTCCTAGAAGAAAACATAGAGGAAAGAAGCTCTTTGACACTGATTCTGCCAATGATTTTTTTGGACATGACACCAAAACCATAAGCAACCAAAGCAAAAATCAGCAAGTGTGACTCCATCAAACTAAAAAGATTCTGCACAGCAGAAGAAACCATCGACAAAATGAAAAGGCAACCTATGGAATAGGCAAAAATACTTGAAAACCATATACTGCATAAGGGGTTAATAACCAAAAATATATAAAGAACACATACAATAACAACAAACACAAACATATCAATTAAAAAATAGGCAGAGGATCTGAACAGACATTTTTCCAAAGAAGACATACAGATGGCTAACAGGTATGTGAAAAGATGCTCAACATCCCGAGTTATCAGGAAAGTGCAAATCAAAACCACAATGAGATGTCACCTCACACCTGTCAGAATGGCCATCACCAAAAAGAAAATAAATAAATGGTGGTAAGGATGTGGGGATAAGTGTTGGTAAGGATAAGTCTTGTTTTAGGGTGGGAATGTAAATTTATATAGCCACTGTCAAAAATGCTACTGAAGTTGCTCAAAAAATTCAAAATAGAACTACAGTATTCCCTTAGTTATTGCAGGTATTATGTTCTAGACCCCCCCGCCCCCGCGAAGTAGGAACCTTACATTTATTCTACACTCTTAAACCTATGTAACTTTAACAGCATATATATATATATACACCACTGCAAAATCCCATGATATAGGAAAAAATCCGCGATAAATAATTAAAAATAATATTTTTAAAAATCTCGCGATACAGTGAACCACAATATAGAGAGGGACTACGGTATATGAATTAGCAACTCATTTCTGGGGACATATTTGAAGAAAATAAAACCACTACCTTGAAGAGGTATCTGTAGCCCATGTTCATTGCAGCATTCTTTGGAAGCAACCTGAGTGTTCTTTAATGCATAAATTGATAAGGAATATATGGTGTATATCTATGCAATGGAATATTATTCAGCTACAAGAAGGAAGAAAATACTGACATTTGCAACAGCATGGATGAACCCTCAAGGACATTACGCTAAGTGAGATGAGCCAGACAGAGAAAGAAAAATACCGAGTGGCGTCACTAATATGTGGGATCTAAAAACGTCAAACTTGTTGCAACAGAAAGTAGAACAGTGGTTCCCAGGGGCTGGGGGATGGGGAGATTGGGGCGATGTTGGTCAAAGGGCGCAGATTTGTGTGTAGAAGACGAATAGGTTCCGGACACCTAAGGCACAGCATAGTGATGATACTAATATTGTATTATATACTTCAAAGTTGCTAGGAGACTAGATCTTAAATGTTAAATGTTCTCACGACAAGAAAGAAATGATAATTATGTGATGAGATAGAAATGTTAGCTAATGCTGTAGTGGTAATCATATTACAATATAGAAATAGAGCAATGTACACCTTAAACTTATACAATGTTGCATATCAATTATATCTCTAGATAAGGATCCATATTAATACAATTCTATTCCATAAATGTTTAGTGGACACCTACTATGTGCTTGATATTGTATTAAGTAGTACAGGGACCATAAAGATGGACAAGACCCCAGGCATGTCCATCTGTAACAGGTGTGCCCCCTCCCCGTTAACTGAGGCTCAGGGGAACATGACTTCTAAAGAAGCGTGCCCCATTGAAGCTCATCCTCCAGGTCTCCATGGGCTCACCCAGTTTTTAGCTTCTTCTTGACCTTCACTTAAACCCCATCCTCTTCCTTGGCCTCCGAGGAAAACTTGACACAGTAAATGTGCACCAGCTAAGCATTCGTAAACAAGTTCGGTGCTCTACTGAGGGTTTGTGAGGTCATGGTGGAGAGAGCACGCTCTTCGGCACGTCTGTCTAAAACATTCCTGCCTGACAGGTTCCTCCCAGCCCCAGCCAGGGGGCCTCTCCGCTTTACCCTTAACCCCACAGTGCTCTTCCCAGCTCCTTCCTTTCCCCCTGGGAGGGATTTCTTTCCTTGCACCGGAGCCCTGGGTCCCAGGCAGGCTGGGGGACGCATTCCTCCTCCCACAGCTCACTCGTCATAGCAAGGGTCTCCTCGAGTGAGGAGGGTCCTTAGAGCAGCACTCTGAAAATGCACACATCTATAGGATTTAGTAGGTGTTCTTTTTTATTGTGGTAAATACTATAACATAGCACTCATCATTTTAACCATTTAAAATGTACAATGCAGTGATTTTAGCTCACTCACAATGTTGTACAACCACCATCACTATCTAATTCTAGAAGTTTTCATCACCTCAGAAGGAAACTCATTAATGAGTCTCTCTCCCCATTTTTCCCTCTAGGACTTGCTTTTCTCGCTGACAGGAATCCAGAGACATCCGCTGAGTCCGAAGCTCCCGTCCTTTGACGGAACCGCGATACGATCACAGCGTCTGCCTGGACCGCGATCGATCCCGCCGGTTCCCCCGGAAGCAGCGCGCCGCGCCGGCGCCTGCTCGCTCCTCCCGGGTTTCTGCCGCTGCTCGCTCCTGAAGGCTGAGCTCTCAGGTGAACCCGCGTTGTCAAAGGCTGTATGTATTTTTCAATTTAATAGATAATCAGCATATGACTTTCCAAATAAAAAAAAAAGCAATTATTTTTGTGTCAGGTGACATTTTATTTCCTCTTCCAAATACTGCACACCGCTTGTGTAGTTTTGCACATTTTTGAGGTCTCAGTGGCAAATGTTAAGTCTTCATTTCCACGTGTTTGCGCAGATCGGGTCTGGGGAATGAAGCGGACAGGGGGGTTTGCCCCTGGGCTCCGGGTCCCTCTGCTCCCTCTCCTGAGGCAGACGTGGTTGGCAACGACCGTCTGTCTGTCCACCTCATTCTCATCGGCTTTGGCTGTGGAGGTCCTTCCTGTTCCTGTGTTTTCAATAACTCTTTCATGCAGAGCAGTTTTAGATTTACAGGAGAGTTGTAAAGACAACACGGAGGATCCCCGTGTCCCTTGCACCCAGTCTCCCCTCCATACCGCCTCACGCTGCGTGGCCCATTTGGTGCAATTCATGAACCAACGCTGACTCTCACCAGGAGGGAAACTGCAAACCTTGTCCTTATGTGACTCCTGCTTCTGCCCCAGGCCCCACCCAGGCCCCACCCAGGCCCCACCCCGGCCCCCGCGGGACACTGAGCTGCCGTGTCCCCCTGGTTTCCTCTCGGCTGCGATGGTCTCTCAGACTTGCTTGCCTTGGAGGACCTTTGTGTTCACTTCAAGAGAGACTAGTTTTCTATCTTTTCCGAAATAACATGGAGACCAGAGATAGACGGCTTCTGCCTGAAACAAGCGAGAGGCCTTCCTGGAGACTGTGGTGGTGAGCCTGCGGGATGGCTTGGCAGGCGGGGATGGGACGAGAGCGTCCAGGCAGAAGGGACTGTGTGCGGGAAGGCCTGGGGGCGAGTGTGTGCCAAGCGAGGCGACGGGTCCAGCAGGGGTGGGGCTGGGGGCCGACGAGGAGGCCTTCAGTGCAGTAAGTGGGTCTTTCAGGGCACACGGGCACGGCTGATTTAGAGGGCTCTCCCCCACACCCCCCACTTTCTGCTCATCGTTTTCTTCTGGCGTGGCAAAGGAAGTGGCTAGTCAGGGAGAGAGCGCCACTGCTCCGCATGGCCTGAGAGCAGTGTTTTGGTGGCGGGGTGGGGGGGCTTCCTACCCGGATGCACTCTGCTCTTGCCCGCCTCATAATGAAGAACCCACTCTGTTTCTCTCTTGTTTGCAGAGATCTGTGGCCCCTGTGGGGTTAATAAGGGGCACAACTTTTAAACTGTATTAGGGGTTACTTTAAAAAGTCATAAAAATGCACAATTTTACTAACATTATATTGCAGCTGCTAAAAATATCACATGACCATTGGTTAGCTCTGAGCAATAGATATCCCACAGACTAATTTAATCACTGGCAGAAGGCCATGCAGTCAGTCTCCAGACAGGATCAGAATCAAACTGGGGGCTGCTAAATATAGAAATATAAATTTGGGTTTGTTTAGAATCATTTGAAAATTGGAAGAACACATAAGCCAGGACGCAAGCGTGGTGGACTCTTCCCAAGGTGCAGCTCGCAGTCTCCCTTCACCACCTTGTGTTTGGGGCTGTTCTGTACCCCAACCCTGCTCTCAGCATCTCAAAGGAAATATGAGACAAGTCTCCTTGCTTGACAGTCACAGTAGACTTTTGAAGTAGCCCAGGCTGGACATCCCTCTTCTAGATGTAATACAGGTGGATTTCAAAGATGACTGACGTGATCCTTGTGGACCTCACGTTCTTTGACATCAGTTCTTTGCACTTTTTTTCCATCCTGATGTGAGAATGAGTGTCTATAGGTTCTCCTTGGAGTTTCGTCCAGGACCGGGGGAATAACGGGTCTTGTAGGACACCATTGCATGGGGACAGGGCTAAAGGAAAAAGGTTCCGTTGCAATCACTGTACCCTACACATCCCTCTTGTTCCATACTTATTGCAATAAGGTACCTCAATGCAAAAATACACTTACCCAGAGAAGCTTTGCTTAGGTCGGGATTCAGGTGAACATAAATCAGGTGTGGAAAGGAGAGTGGGGCGGCTCACTCATGCTACTGTTTGGGACATTGCCTCTAAAAAC